>NC_091294.1:9008200-9135700 GCF_038502225.1 Cherax quadricarinatus | reverse complement strand
CAAGCAAGTCCATGGTCGACAAGAATATAATTGAATCTTGTTTCATAAAAAGCAGTTTTGACAATAATGTGAATATTTCCTTTGGTTTATATAAATTAGATCCATTTATAATTAATAGAATTTGGGAAGAATTTAATAATACACTGGACAAATAATAATTTTTAAATTTTCTTGGGTAGTATAGTTTGTTGGTGAGTTGTGCAAAGGAACCGTCCAGTTGGGCCGGCGCGCGTCAAGTGTTTAACCGTTGTGGGATCTGATAGTGAGGTGCTGGCCAGACCCCTTATATAGCTTCATTGGATGCTTTACTTTCATAGTTCCTTGATAATGTGAGTAGTCACGAAAGCGCTTGGAATTTCTCTATTCTTTCAGAGTATTTTTTTTGCATATATATATATATATATATATATATATATATATATATATATATATATATATATATATATATATATATATATATATATATATATATGTATGTATGTATATATATATATATATATATATATATATATATATATATATATATATATATATATATATATATATATATGTCGTGCCGAATATGTAAAACTGGTCAATTAGCAAGAACTCATTTAAAATTAAGTCCTTTCTAAAATTTTCTCTTATACGTTTAAAGATATATTTTTTTCATTAATGTTGATGTAAAAATTTATAATTTTGCACCAAAAGGAACTTAGAAAACTTACCTAACCTTATTATAACAAGAACAATTTATTTTAGCCTAACCCAACTAAATATATTTTAGATTTGTTTACAATAATTTAATACTAAACAAACACAGTGAAATATATTTTTTTCGTTAGGTTCAGAATGATTTTGGCGAAATTATTGCATACACAAATTTTCACTTGTTCTATATGGCAAGATGAACGTTGCTATTTAAGCCAAGATGGCAAGTTCTGCCTATTCGGCACGACATATATATATGTATATATATATATATATATATATATATATATATATATATATATATATATATATATATATATATATATATATATATATATTTATATATATATATATATATGTCGTGCCGAATATGTAAAACTGGTCAATTAGCAAGAACTCATTTAAAATTAAGTCCGTTCTGAAATTTTCTCTTAAACGTTTGAAGATATATTTTTTTCATTAATTTTAATGTAAAAATTTTTAATTTTGCACCAAAAGAATCTTAGAAAACTTACCTAACCTTATTATAACAAGAACAATTTATTTTAGCCTAACCCAACTAAATATATTTTAGAGTTGTTTACAATAATTTAATACTAAACAAACACAGTGAATGTATTTTTTTCGTTAGGTTCAGAATGATTTTGGCGAAATTATTGCATACATAAATTTTCGCTTGTCCTATATGGCAAGATGAGCATTGCTATTTATGCCAAGATCGCAAGTTCTGCCTATTCGGCACGACATATATATATATATATATATATATATATATATATATATATATATATATATATATATATATATATATATATATATATATATATATGTATATATATATATATATATATATATATATATATATATATATATATATATATATATATATATATATATATATATATATATATATAAAAGAAAGAAGGAACACTGCAGCAAGCCTACTGGTCCATGCGTGGCTTAGACCAATGGCCCACCCAGTCAGATCACTTCCACTTAAGGAAGTAGCACAGCTTCTGAACCAGTAGCACCAGCTAGTCTGGTCCAACTCAGACACTCCCACACCTACTCATGTGTTTATCTATCCTATTTTTAAAACTACACAACGTCTTAGCTTCTATAACAGTGCTCGGGAGTTTGGTCCAATCATCCACAACTCTATTACCAAACCAGTGCTTTATTATATCGTTCCAGAATCTGAATTTTTCCAGCTTAAAACCATTGCTGCGAGTCCAGTCTTGGCTAGATATTTTTAGCACGATATTTACATCCCCTTTATTCATTTCCGGTTTTCAATTTATGCACCTCAATGATATCCCCCTAATTCTACACCTTTCTAGACCAGAGAGTGCAGATTCAGGGCCCTCAGCCTATCCTTATAGGGAAGATTTCTGATACATGGGATCAACTTTGTCATCCTCCTCTGTACGTTTTCCAGTGTATTTACATTTACGGTGACTAGGACTGAGCAGCATAATCTACATGAGGCCTAACCTAGGATATATAGAGTTGAAGAACAACCTGAGGATTTCTATTATTTATGCTCTTTGATATGAAGCCAAGGACTCTGTTATTTATATATATATATATATATATATATATATATATATATATATATATATATATATATATATATATAAATGCAGTGAGATCAAAACTATCAGGAGCAGCAGTCATTGCCCCCACAAATAGTGTCTTGCTAGGAGCACCTCTGGGAAGTAATGCCATTGACACAATTCTCAGGAAGAAATTGGAAGAGTTAAGGAGAATGGAACAACGAATAGGCATTCTGGACACCCACGATGCCTTGTACCTTCTAACAAAGTGCTTGAGTCTGCCCAGGTTGGCATATTTCCTAAGAAGTGCACCTTCATATGATAACCCTATACTGCACGAATATGACAGTATTCTGAGGCAGATTTTTACGAAAGTACTTAACGTTACTCTAGAAGACGGGCAGTGGAACCAAGCTACACTTCCAGTCAGACTAGGAGGCATTGGTGACCGCAAGTCATCACAGATTGCATTACCTGCTTTTCTGTCCTCGTGTATTGCATCCAGAGAGCTTGTAGCAGCGATTCTCCCTGAACATCTTAGGGACAAGATTGGAGTCCAGGACCAAAAATTAATTGACGGAGCAATGATCTGGGATAATCTAACGGGCTCAGAAACCAGACCTGCTCCCCCCAACAACTACAAACAATCGCACTGGGATGGCCCAATAGTGGAAAATATAGCCTCAACAATGCTTCAGAGTGTGTCAGGGAAGGATAGAGCCCGCCTGCTGGCAGTGAGAGCCCCTCATGCTGGGGACTTTCTGTTGGCTGTTCCCAACTCCAGCCTTGGCACACGCCTCGACCCACAGACCATCCGCATCGGTGTTGCCCTTCGACTTGCCGCCCCTATTCTCCCCGAACACAGGTGTATTTGTGGCAGTGAAGTAGCAGACCGATTCGGGTACCATGGTCTTGTGTGCCGTAAATCCGAGGGAAAGATTGCAAGACATGAGGAGGTTAATAACATTATCAAGAGGAGCCTCACAACAGCTGGATGCCCAGCAGTAAGGGAGCCACCCCAACTATGCAGATCTGATGGCAGCCAGAAGCATCCAGATGGTATCACCCTTCAAGCCTGGACAGATGGGAAGCAGGTGGTGTGGGACTTTACATGTGCATCTACCTTGGCTGGTACCTATCTCCAATACACCAGGGAGGAAGGAGGGGCAGCTGCCAGCTTCAGGGAGTCCCAAAAGTCTAGAAAATATGGAGAACTTGCCCATCATTATATGTTTGTTCCCATAGGCTCAGAGACCCTTGGCTCATGGGGAAAGAGTGCATCTAAATTCCTTAAGGAGCTGGGAAAAAGACTCGTCAGGGTAACTAGGGATCCCAGGGCAGCTAGTTTTCTGTTCCAGCGGCTCAGTGCGACTGTTCAAAGGGGTAATGCCTGCTGCATTTTGGGCACACGCCCCAGCTCTGAGGAGCTGGATGAGATTTTCGCCTTATAATCGGTGATACACACGTAACAACATGTACCTTATATGCCACCTTTATATTAACAATGTATCTCTTAAATCTTCTGTACTATATTATGTAATAAAATATTCCTATTGGCAAAAAAAATATATACTAAAAGATGGGGTGGTAGGGGAAGTGGAATATTCAAACGGCTTCAGGAAGAAATCCAAATATTCTTCCTTGAAGCCTTTTTATGCACTTCTCCGAGGCTATGGGTCCCCCAATTTACACCAGAGGTGGACCCCATCCTATATATATATATATATATATATACATATATATATATATATATATATATATATATATATATATATATATATATATATATATATATATATATATATATATATATATATATATATATATATATATATATAATATATATATATATATATATATATATATATATATATATATATATATATATATATATATATATATATGCATATATATATATATATATATATATGCATATATATATATATATATATATATATATATATATATATATATATATATATATATATATATATATATATATATATATAAATATATATATATATATATATATATATATATATATATATATATATATATATATGCATATATATATATATATATATATGCATATATATATATATATATATATATATATATATATATATATATATATATATATATATATATATATATATATATAAAACAGTGATTTTGTGTGAGTGAGATGAAAGTGTTGAATGACGATGAAAATATTTTCTTTTTGGGGATTTTCTTTCTTTTTTGGTCACCCTGCCTCGGTGGGAGACGGCCGACTTGTTAAATATATATATATATATATATATATATATATATATATATATATATATATATATATATATATATATATATATGCAAACAATCAGACGATCTTAACAATGCAAAATAAGCCACAGGGGGTGGAAATCTTTAGCTCAAGTACTTTCACACTTCTCAGTGCGTCATCAGATGCTGTGCAGTGTTGCAAAGATAGCAACCGGAGGAGTAGTGTAAGTTTTCAGAGAGTGGTAGTGTGGAGGCACCGGCCAGTCTCAGACTGTTTGGGGAAGGCGAATAGGATGCCAACCCACACACCGGCCCCCAGTGCCTCCTCACATTATCATAGCTTGGAATTTCACTATTTTTTCACAGTGGTTGTTTGTCATGTTGTGATATCACCTGTTTGCTGTGATCGTATTGCATATATATATATATATATATATATATATATATATATATATATATATATATATATATATATATATATATACATATGTGTGTATATATATATATATATATATATATATATATATATATATATATATATATATATATATATATATATATATATATATATATAGTGTCTCTCAATGAGAAGTATACCTGGAGGGTGTTGAGGGTGGTCAACGTCCATGACCAGGTGGTCCATGACCAGGCCTCGGGGTGGATCTAGGTCTGATAATCAGGCTGTTACTCCTGGCCAACGTACGAATCAGAGCCCGGCTGGTCGAGAACTAACTTTGGCTGTCAGTCCGGTTCCAGGGATCTATTACTAATCCCCCTTATGCATGCTGGAAGGCAGTTGAACAGTCTTTGTCCCCTGACACATATTGTGCTGTCTCTTAGCGTCGCCGCTGCTTTTCATTGGGAGATATAACACAGCCTTCCGAATCTTCTGCTTTCGTAGGGAGTGATTTTTGTGTGCAGAATTGGGACTAGTCCCTCTAAGATTTTCCAAGTGTATATTATGTATCTTTCTCGCCTGCGTTCCAAGTAGTACAGGTCAAGGGACTTTAACCGTTTCCAGTAATTTAGGTGATTTATGGTACTTACACGTGCAATAAAAGTTCTCCAGGTCAGCAATTTCGCCTGCCTTGAAAAGGGCCATTAGTATACAACAATATTCCAGCCTAGAGAGAACAAGAGATTTGCAGAGAATCATCACTGGCTTGACATCCCTAGTTTTAAAGGTTCTCATTATCCATTCTATTATTTTCCAAGAAGAACATTTTCAAATAATATTTTTTGGCCTTTTTTGTATTTCCCTGATATAATCACACACACACACACACACACACACACACACACACACACACACACACACACACACACACACACACACACACACACACACACACACACACACACACACACACACACACACACACACACACACACACACACACACACACACACACACACACACACACACACACACACACACACACACACACACACACACACACCTACACACATACACACACACACACATACACACGTGAAGTTGATGCTATGTCATAAGAACATAAGAACATAAGAAAGGAGGAACACTGCAGCAGGCCTGTTGGCCCATACTAGGCAGGTCCTTTACAATTCATCCCACTAACAAACATTTGACCAACCCAATTTTCAATGCTACCCAAGAAATAAGCTCTGATGTGCAAGTCCCTCTCAAATCCAACCCTTCCCACTCATGTATTTATCCAACCTAAATTTGAAACTACCCAAAGTCCTAGCCTCAATAACCCAACTAGGTAGACTGTTCCACTCATCAACTACCCTATTTCCAAACCAATACTTTCCTATGTCCTTTCTAAATCTAAACTTATCTAATTTAAATCCATTACTGCGGGTTCTCTCTTGGAGAGATATCCTCAAGACCTTGTTAATATCCCCTTTATTAATACCTATCTTCCACTTATACACTTCGATCAGGTCTCCCCTCATTCTTCGTCTAACAAGTGAATGTAACTTAAGAGTCTTCAATCTTTCTTCATAAGGAAGATTTCTAATGCTATGTATTAGTTTAGTCATCCTACGCTGAATGTTTTCTAACGAATTTATGTCCATTCTGTAATATGGAGACCAGAATTGAGCTGCATAATCTAGGTGAGGCCTTACTAATGATGTATAAAGCTGCAGTATGACCTCTGGACTTCTGTTGCTTACACTTCTTGATATAAATCCCAGTAATCTATTTGCCTTATTACGTACGCTTAGGCATTGCTGTCTTGGTTTAAGGTTGCTGCTTACCATAACCCCTAAGTCCTTTTCGCAATCTGTATGGCTAAGTTCTACATTATTTAACTTATAAGTGCTAGGGTTATAGACACTCCCGAGCTTCAGAACCTTGCATTTATCCACATTGAACTGCATCTGCCACTTTTCTGACCAAGAGTAGAGTTTGTCTAAATCCTCCTGAAGTTCCCTAACATCTACGTTTGAATCAATTATCCTACCTATCTTCGTGTCATCGGCGAATTTGCTCATATCACTAGCAATTCCTTCATCAAGATCATTGATATATATTATAAACAACAACGGGCCCAAGACTGATCCCTGTGGAACGCCACTTGTTACTGATCCCCACTCGGATTTAACCCCATTTATGGACACTCTCTGCTTCCTGTCTGTGAGCCATGACTCGATCCACGAGAGCACCCTCCCCCCAATGCCATGAGCTGCTACTTTCTTCAACAGTCTTTGGTGCGGAACTCTATCAAATGCCTTACTAAAATCTAAGTAAACAATATCAAATTCTTTATCGTGGTCAACAGCCTCAAAAGCTTTACTGAAGAAAGTTAATAAATTAGTTAGACAAGACCGGCCTCTTGTGAATCCATGCTGAGTATCATTAATCAAGCTATGCTTATCGAGATGGCTTCTTATAATCTCAGCTATAATTGACTCTAGCAACTTGCCTACAATTGAGGTCAGGCTTATTGGGCGGTAATTTGACGGTAACGACTTGTCCCCTGTTTTAAAAATAGGAATTACATTAGCCATCTTCCACATATCAGACACTACACCTGTTTGAAGAGATAAATTAAAAATATTAGTTAATGGTTCACAGACTTCCATTTTGCATTCCTTAAGAACCCTTGAAAAAACCTCATCAGGACCCGGTGACTTATTTTGCTTCAGTCGGTCTATCTGCTTCGCAACCATTTCACTAGTGACTGTGATGTTACATAATTTATCTTCTTCTGATCCACTATAAAAATTAATTACCGGAATATTATTAGTGTCTTCCTGTGTAAAAACCGAGAGAAAATAATTATTTAAAATCGAGCACATTTCATTCTCTTTGTCAGTAAGATGCCCATAGTTATTTTTAAGGGGACCTATCTTATCTCTGACTTTTGTTCTATATACCTGGAAAAAACTTTTTGGATTAGTTTTAGAATCCCTAGCAACTTTAATTTCATAGTCCCTTTTAGCTTTTCTTATCCCCTTTTTAATGTCCCTCTTAATGTCAATATACTGATTCATAAGATGACCCTCGCCTCTTTTGATACGCCTATAAATTCCTTTCTTAAGCCCTAGTAGATATTTCAGCCTATTATTCATCCATTTAGGGTCATTTCTATTTGATCTAATTTCCTTATAAGGGATAAACGTTCTTTGAGCAGCATGTATTGTGTTCAGAAAACTGTCATATTGATAGCTCTCTTCGTTACCCCAGTCAACAGATGATAAGTGTTCTCTAAGCCCATCGTAATCTGCTAAGCGAAAATCTGGGACTGTTACTGAGTTATCCCTACTATCATACTTCCATTCAATTCTAAATGTAATTGATTTGTGGTCGCTAGCACCCAGTTCCTCTGAAACTTCTAAATTATTAACAAGGGATTCATTGTTTGCCAGAACTAAGTCAAGCAGGTTATTTCCCCTTGTAGGTTCTGTCACAAACTGCTTCAAAAAACAATCCTGAACTACTTCTAAGAAATCGTATGATTCTAAATTCCCAGTCAAGAAATTCCAATCAATATGACTAAAGTTAAAGTCTCCTAGAATTACTACATTATCGTGCCTTGTGGCCCTAGCAATTTCCTCCCATAGTAGTCTCCCCTGGTCCCTATCTAAATTTGGGGGACGGTATATCACACCTAAAATTAATTTTTCATGCCCCTCTGAAAATTCTATCCAAACAGACTCTGTATGTGTTACTTCAGACTTAATACCCGTTTTTATGCAACAGTTCAAGCGATCTCGGACATACAATGCCACCCCACCCCCCTTCCCGATACTTCTATCTACTTGGAACAATTTAAAACCCTGAATGTGACATTCTGCAGGCATGTCCCGACTTTTTGAATTAAACCACGTCTCAGTAATGGCAAATACATCTATGTTACCTGCACTAGCAACTAGTCTCAACTCGCCCATCTTATTCCTAGCACTGCGACTATTTGTGTAATAAACTTTTAATGACCCTCCTCTCTCTTTACCCTTCCTGCTTTTTTCTATTATTCCACTAAACCTATTACTGTCCTTGTCAATTAGTGCCACTGGCTTTCCAATATCCACCTCATTTTGCCTATTACTAGTTCTCCTAGTACTCATATTACTACCCTGCGACTTCACAGTTTTCCTGCAAAAACCCATACCTCTAACTAATCCTAGTTTAAAGTCCTAACAACCCCCTCAACTGAGTTAGCAAGAAAACCCACACCTGCCCTGGATAAGTGAACCCCATCCCTGGCATACATGTCATTTCGGCCATAGAAGTTGTCCCAGTTGTCAATGAATGGTACTGCATTATCCTTACAGTGTTTATCCAGCCAACAATTAATACCAATTGCTCTGGACAACCATTCATTACCAACACCTCTTCTTGGCAAAATGCCACATATAACAGGGCGCCCCCCCTTCTTCCTAATCATGTCTATAGCTGTCCTGAACTTTCTAACTAAATCCTCACTTCTACGCTTGCCAACATCATTGCCTCCAGCACTGAGGCAAATAATAGGATTGATCCCATTACCGTTCATGATGTTCTCAAGCCGGCTAACAATGTCCTCCATCCCAGCCCCAGGAAAGCATACCCTTTGTCTCCTACTCCTGTCCTTCAAGCAGAATGCCCTATCCATGTATCTAACCTGGCTATCCCCAACAACAACAATATTCTTACCTTCCTTGTTGTCGTTCGTCGTGACGATCCCAGTAGTAGACTCACATTCGTCGGGTAGCACCGAGAATGCGTTGGAGGTTTCCACGGGAGTTTCCACAGCAGTCTCTTTCTTCTTCATCGTTTCTGGCTTTCCATCCGTCTTCTTGATCGTCAACTTCGTCGTCCCCTGCTGTCCAGCCACTGACCACGATCCCTTCTTGACCTGAGGACTCGAAACAGGAGGACTACTACGAATCCTCTTGTTTTCTTCGGTCAGTCGCCGTATCTCCATCTTCGCTGCCCTCAATTCTTCCTTAAGTTGCTGGTAAAGTTGCTCGATGGAGGGCATCTTGGTTCAGTCCACGGGAGCAAACAAGACACTTCTTCACAGAGTTAAGTACAGGTCAGCACTCAAAGTACAGGTCACCACTCTAGAGGAGAGGTTAAGGGAAATCAACCTGACGACACTGGAGGACAGGAGAGATAGGGGGTACATGATAACGACATACAAAATACTGAGAGGAATTGACAAGGTGGACAAAGACAGGATGTTCCAGAGATTGGACACAGTAACAAGGGGACACAGTTGGAAGCTGAAGTATTTCTTCAGCCACAGAGTAGTCAGTAAGTGGAATAGTTTGGGAAGCGATGTAGTGGAGGCAGGATCCATACATAGCTTTAAGCAGAGGTATGATACAGCTCACGGCTCAGGGAGAGTGACCTAGTAGCGATGAGTGAAGAGGCGGGGCCAGGAGCTCGGACTCGACCCCCGCAACCTCAACTAGGTGAGTACACACACACACACACACACACACACACACACACACACACACACACACACACACACACACACACACACACACACACACACACACACACACTCACACACCCTAACACACACATGCAATTAGAGCATAATAACCACGACAGGAAATAAAATTTCCTAATTTCTTTACTCCACTGGAACCGGAGAGTGGAAGTCGTAGGTTGTGATTTCCGACATGTTTATGATTTGGAGAGAGCTGAGGGAGGCCATAAACCACTCTGGGAGAGTCCTCCAGCTGCGGTTGCTTTCTCTCAGCATTCTTATTAGCCTTCCTTTAATTTTCTCTTACGTTTCTCTTTACATATTTTTCTTTTATTTTTGTCTTTCTTTTAATTGCTCGTTTTAGTCGTATTTTGTGCAGCTGTCACCAATAGCCTGAATGATAAGCGATCAGAATGCGATTGATGAATGGATAAGTGGTTGGGGGATCGAGCTTTAGTAATCCTTGACTGAAAAAAACCACACACATAGGATTAGTGCTTCCCGAGATATGATTGTGGGAGACTCTCAGGTAAGATATATAGACCGTACTTTTTGTAACAGAGATAGGAAGGTCAGCCAAAGGGGTGTGCCACCCAGGAACTGGTGTTGGTGACATAGTCAGCAGGTTGGATAATATTATGTCAGGTAATGGGAACAAGCCCATTATCTGTCTTTGTGCTGTTGGTAATGATATTGGGAAGGGCAGGAGAAAGGAACTACTGGATAAGTACAGGTCAGCTATAAAAAAAGTCAGATCGAAGGGAGGGATCTCAATCATATGTAGCATCTTGCCTAGAAAGGGAGTGGGCAGTGAATGGATGTCTAGGGTAATTGGTATAAATTTCTGGCTAGACAGATACTGCAAGGAACTTGCAATCCCATTCATTGATAACTGGGACAAATTCTATGGC
Source organism: Cherax quadricarinatus (assembly GCF_038502225.1). NCBI lineage: Eukaryota > Metazoa > Arthropoda > Malacostraca > Decapoda > Parastacidae > Cherax > Cherax quadricarinatus. The sequence continues at coordinate 9,124,366 of NC_091294.1, read as the reverse complement.
AAACGTGATTTGTATGCAAGGGATGGGGTTCATCTCTCTGGGGCTGGAGTGGTTGCATTAGCCAATTCGACTGAGGGGGTAATTGATGACTTGTTTAGGACTTTAAACTGATAGATTACAGAGGTACGGGTGTTTGTGGGAAACAATCAGGCTGCAGTACAAGGGTTGAAAACAGCAGATATTACCAGAATAACTCAGGGATATGTTTAAAAGACAATATTCTAAATAAAGTTGCTAGTAAAGGCGAAGCAGTTGATCAACAAACAAAGAGAGATAGTAGAGGGCAGCGAGTGACTAGCTCCCTTAAGGTTTAGTAAACAAATAGCAGGACTCTAAGAAATAAGATAAATGAGCTAAAATTACTTGCAAGTGCAGGTAATATAAATATTATTGCTATAACAGAGACCTGGTTCAACTTGAAAGATAGAAAAATGCCTTCTGAATGCAACCTACTGGAAGGGTGGTGGAGTGGCGATGTATGTCAGAGATAATTTAAATTGTTGTGTTAGTTATGATATATGATTAGAAACACTGGACACAGAATCTGTTTGGCTACAGTTTCTCGAGGGGTCGTGAAAAATTAGTTTTGGGTGTGATTTATAGATCTGCAAGCCTTGATAGGAAGTGCAGTAAGTTGTTATGGGACGAAATTCGTAAGGCATCTAAATATGAAAATGTTGTGTTAATAAGAACATAAGAACATAAGAACGAAGGAACACTGCAGAAGGCCTACTGGCCCATGCGAGGCAGGTCCAAGTCTCCTACCGGCTTAAGCCAATGCACCCAACCTAGTCAGATCAGGTCACATTGACTTAAGGGAGGAACACGGCAACCGACCTGGTAGCACAAGCTATCAGGTCTAACTCACACCCACCCACATCTACTCATGTATTTATCCAACCTATTTTTAAAGCTACACAACGTTCTGGCCTCTATAACGGTACTTGGGAGTTTGTTCCACTCATCCACAACTCTATTACCAAACCAGTACTTTCCTATATCCTTCCTGAATCTGAATTTTTCCAACTTAAAACCATTGCTGCGAGTCCTGTCTAGGCTAGATATTTTCAGCACACTATTTACATCCCCTTTATTTATTCCTGTCTTCCATTTATACACCTCAATCATATCCCCCCTAATTCTACGTCTTTCTAGAGAGTGCAGATTCAGGGCCCTTAGTCTATCCTCATAGGGAAGGTTTCTGATACATGGGATCAACTTTGTCATCCTCCTTTGTACATTTTCCAGAGAATTTATATCCATTCTGTAATAAGGTGACCAAAACTGTGCAGCATAATCTAAATGAGGCCTAACCAAGGATGTATAGAGTTGAAGAACAACCTGAGGACTCCTATTATTTATGCTTCTTGATATGAAGCCAAGGATTCTATTAGCTTTATTGCGAACACTTATGCACTGTTGTCTTGGTTTCAGATTACTGCTAACCAGAACTCCTAAATCTTTTTCGCAATCCGTAATATTAAGATCTACATTATTTAGTTTATATGTGGCATGGTTATTGTCCTGTCCAACATTTAGAACTTTGCATTTGTCTATATTAAACTGCATCTGCCACTTCTCCGACCACTGCATCAGTCTATTCAAATCTTCCTGGAGTGCTCGAATGTCCTCGTCAGAATGAATTCGACGGCCTATTTTGGTGTCATCGGCAAACTTGCCGATGTCGCTCTTTATGCCCTCATCTATGTCGTTTATGTAGATTGTGAACAGCAGGGGGCCCAACACTGACCCCTGTGGAACACCGCTCGTGACACTTCCCCACTCTGATTTCTCCCCATTTATGCAGACTCTCTGCTGCCTATTTGTCAACCATGCCTCTATCCAGGAAAAAATTTCTCCTCCTATTCCATGTGCTTTAATTTTCCTCAATAGTCTCTGATGTGGGACCCTGTCAAAACCCTTACTGAAGTCCATATACACAATATCATATTCATTACCATGATCTACCTCCTCAAATACCTTAGTGAAAAAAGTTAATAAATTCGTAAGGCAGGAACGCCCCTTTGTAAAACCATGCTGAGATTCGTTGATTAATTTATGCTTTTCAAGGTGGCTACGAACTGCCTCGGCAATTATTGATTCCATAAATTTTCCCACTATGGAGGTTAGGCTTATTGGTCTATAGTTCGAAGCTAAGGACCTGTCACCTGTTTTGAAAATAGGTATCACATTTGCCATTTTCCACTTATCTGGCACCATGCCAGTTTGTAGTGATGTGTTGAAAAGATTAGCCAAAGGTGTGCTAAGCTCCTCTTTACATTCCTTTAGAACCCTTGCATACAGTTCATCAGGGCCTGGGGATTTGTTAGGTTTTAATTTATCTATTTGCCTAAGGACCATGTCACTTGTGACCCTAATAGTGCACAGTTTATTATCGTCCTGTTCTACATAATTTATCATTACTGGAATATCGCTGGTATCCTCCTGTGTAAAAACTGAGAGGAAGTATGTGTTAAAAATTCTACACATTTCCTTATCACTGTCAGTGAGCTGACCCGAGGAACTTTTGAGTGGGCCTATCTTGTCCCTGATCTTACTTCTGTATACCTGAAAGAATCCTTTTGGGTTAGTCTTCGATTCTCTTGCAACTTTAACCTCATAATCTCTTTTTGCTTTTCTAATTCCCTTTTTTATTTCTCTCTTTAACTGAATATATCGATTTCTCAATTGCCCCTCTCCTCTTTTGATTTGCCTATATATGCCTCTCTTTTGACCAATCAAATATTTTAATCTATTGTTCATCCATTTAGGATCATTTTTGTTTGATCTGATTTCCCTATTTGGAACATAATTTGACTGAGCAGCTAGAACTATGCCCTGGAAAGCATCATATCGGCAACCATCACCACCTACCTGACCCTTAGTCAGGTCATTCCAGTTCAGCCCACCTAAGTAATTTTTCAGTCCTATGAAATCAGCCAAGCGAAAGTCAGGGACGGAGACTTGATTGCCATTATTAGGGGAATTCCATGATATATTAAAACTGAGTGATTTGTGATCACTTTCCCCAAGCTCGTCATTAACCTCAAGATTATTAATTAGTGTTTCCCTACTGGCAAGAACCAAGTCAAGGAGGTTATTTCCCCTAGTTGGCTCTGTCACAAACTGTTTTAAAAAACAATCCTGGATCGTATCAAGAAAGTCACCTGACTCTAAATTTCCTGTCAAATTGCTCCAGTCAATCTGTCTATAGTTGAAATCTCCCATTAGCACAACATTTTCGTATGTAGATGCCTTACGAATTTCGTCCCATAGAAGTTTACTGCACTCCCTATCAAGATTTGGGGCCCTGTAAATCACACCCAAAATTAGTTTTTCTCGGCCCTCGAGAAGCTGTAACCAAACAGATTCAGTGGCTGACGCTTCTAATTTAATATCTTGTCTAACACAACAATTTAAATTGTCTCTGACATACATCGCTACTCCACCACCTTTCCTGTTGACCCTGTCAGTGTGGAATAATTTATAGCCTTGTATGTGACATTCAGAGGGCATCTCTCTATCTTTCAGATTGAGCCAGGTCTCTGTTATAGCAATAATATCTATGTTTCCTGCACTTGCAATTAATCTTAGCTCATCTATCTTATTTCTTACACTCCTGCTATTAGTATAGTAAACCTTAAGGGAGCTAGTCCCTTGCTGCCCTTTGCTGTCCCCCTTTGTTTGCTGACCTGATCTATTGTCTTTATTTATAACTTCATGCTGAATGCCTTTTATACATTTACTGTTTCCAACCCAAGTGTTGCAACCTGCTTGTTTCCCACACACACCCATACCTCTATCTTCCATCAGTTTAAAATCATAGGCATTTCACCAATGGCCTTCTCAATCGAGTCTGCAAGTGCTACCACCCCAGCCCCAGAGAGATGTACCCCATCCCTTGCATACATATCATGTTTGCCATAAAAGTTGTTCCAGTTGTCAATGAATGGGATTGCAAGTTCCTTGCAGTATCTGTCTAGCCAGCAATTTACACCAATTGCCCTAGACAACCATTCATTTCCTACTCCCCTTCTAGGCAAGATGCTACATATGATTGGGATCCCTCCCTTAGACTTAATGAAATCTATAGCTGACCTGTACTTATCTAGCAGCTCTTCTCTCCTACCCTTCCCAATATCATTTCCACCAGCACTGAGACAGATAATGGGCTTGCTCCCATTACCTGACATGATATTATCCAGCCTGTTGACAATGTCCCCAACACCAGCTCCAGGGAAGCACACTCTATCTCTCATCTTCTTATTCCTATTACAAAAAGCACGGTCAATGTATCTTACCTGAGAGTCACCAACCACAAGAATGCGCTTACCTCCATTAGCAGGGGCAGTAGTACCCTTACCTTCACTGGCCACTGAAGTACATTCATCCTGAAGAACAGAGAAGCGATTTCCTACCTTCATATCTTCACTCTTAACTTTCCTTACTCTGATGCGCCTTATATTACTGTGAACTACTCGCCACTTGTAGCAGGTGCTGGGCTGCACCTCACTGCTGGTAGCCGTTGCTGCCTCCCCAACTACAGCCTCCTCACAGCGAGAGACAGACTGCACCTCGCTGCTAGAAGCCTCATTCCCCACAACTCCAGCCACCTCACACTCTCTCCCAGACCCATTGAGGTGGACCTTCAGCCTCCTAATCTCCTCCTGGAGAAGCAAGACCTCCTCCTTCAACTCTCCAACCTCAATTTTTAAAACACTGCAGAAGCAAGCCATGCTTTGTAACCGTCCACACTAATCCCCAAAGCAGCTCAGGGTCTGTGACCTCACGTGACGACTTTAGACAAATTGATTGGAACAATTGACATGATATCTTAAGTCTAGTGACTTTCTTGATACGGTTAGGATTGCTTTTCAAAACACATTGTGACAGAACCAACTAGAGGAAACAATCTGCTTGACTTGGTTCTTGCCAACAAAGATTCTCTAATTAATAATCTTGAGGTTAATGATGAGCTTGAGGAAAGCGATCACAATATATCATGGAATTACCCAGATGGCTGCAATCAAATCTCTGCCCCAGACTTTTGTTTGGCCGATTTCATGGGACTGAGAAATTACCTGGGTGGGCTAAATTGGCATGACCTGACTATGGGTCAAGTAGGTGGTGCTGGTTGCCAATATGACGTTTTTCAGAGCATAGTTCTAGCTGCCCAGACAACTTTTCTTTCGATCAAGGAAATTAGATTTAACAAAAATTATCCCAAATGGATGAACAATAAATTAAAACATCTCATTGGTCAAAAGAGAGGCATATATAGGCGTATCAAAAGAGGGGACGGGCAGCTAAGAAGTCAATATATTCAATTGAAGAGAGAAATAAAAAAAAAGGAATAAGAAAAGCAAAAAAAGGATAATGAGGCTAAGGTCGCAAGGGATTCAAAGGCTAACCCTAAAGGATTCTTTCAGGTATACAGAAGTAAGATTAGGGACAAGACAGGCCCACTTAAGAGTAATTCAGGTCAGATCATTGACAGTGATAAGGAAAAGTCTGAAATTTTCAATACCTACTTCCTCTCAGCTTTTACCGAGGAAGATACTAGCGAAATTCCAGAAAAAATAAATTATGTAAAACAGGACGATAATAAACTATGCACGATTGGGGTAACTAGTGACATGGTCCTCAGATAATTAGAGAAATTGAAACCTAACAAATCCCCAGGCTCTGATGAATTGTTTGCAAGAGTTTTAAAGGAATGTAGAGAGGAACTTAGCATACCTTTGGCTAATCTTTTCAACATACCACTACAAACTGGCATAGTGCCTGATAAGTGAAAAAATGGCAGGTGACAGGTCCTTAGCTTCGAACCATAGACCAATAAACCTTACCTCCATTGTGGGAAAATCTGCACTCTCTAGAAAGGCAGAGAAATAGGGGGGATGTGATTAAGGTGTATAAATGGAAAACAGGAATAAATAATGGGGATGTAAATAGTGTGGTGATTGGAATTCATTGACTGGGAATTTAGAGTCTAACAACTTCTTAAGGGTAGTTTAGGATTGTTTTTCAAAGCAGTTTGTTACTGAACCTACAAGGGGAAATAACCTGCTTGACTTGGTTCTGGCAAACAAGGAAACCTTTGTTAATAATTTAGAAATTTCAGAGGAACTTGGCATAAGCGACCACAAATCAGTTACCTTTAGCATTGAATGGTAGTTTGATAGTAGGGATAATTCATTAACAGTCACAGATTTTTGCTTAGCAGATTACAATGGGCTTAGAGAAAAACTATCATCTGTGGACTGGGGTAACGAAGAGAACTATCAAAATGAGAGCTTTCGAAACACTATACATGCTTCCCAAAGTACATTTATTCCATATAAAGAAATTGGATCGAACAGAAATGACCCTCAAATATCTTTTAGGGCAAAAGAATGGAATTTATAGGCGCATCAAAAGAGGTGAGAGTCATCGTTTGAATCAATATAGTGACATTAAGAGAGACGTTAAAAAAGGGGATAAGAAAAGCTAAACGGGATTACAAAATTAAAGTTGCTAGAGATTTGAAAACTAATCCAAAAGGTTTCTTCCAGGTTTATAGAACAAAAATTAGATAAAAGATAGGTCCCCTTAAAAATAACTCTCGGCATCTTACTGACAAAGAGAATGAAATGTGCTCAATTTTTAATAATTATTTTCTCTCTGTTTTCACACAGGAAGACACTATCAATAACCCAATCATTAATTTTCATAGTGGGCCTGAAGAAGATAAATTATGTAACCTCACAGACACTAGCAAAATGGTTAACAAACAGACTGATTGTTTGAAACACAATAAATCGCCCGGTCCTGATGAGCTTTTTTTCAAGGGTTCTTAAGGAATGCAAAATGGAACTCTGTGAACCTTTAACTAATGTATTTAATTTATCTCTTCAAACAGGTGTAGTGCCTGATATGTGGAAGATGGCTAATGTAATTCTTATTTTTAAAGCAGGAGACAAGTCGTTACCGTCAAATTACTGCCCAATAAGCCTAACCTCAATTGTAGGAAAATTATTAAAGTCAATTATAGCTGATAATATAAGAAGTCATTTTGATAAACATAATTTAAGAGCATAAGAACTTAGAAAGTTCAGGACAGCTATAGGCATAATTAGGAAGATGGGGGGGAGGGTGCCCTGTTATATGAGGCATTTTGCCAAGAAGAGGTGTTGGTAATGAATGGTTGTCCAGAGCAATTGGTATTAATTGTTGCCTGGATAAACACTGTAAGGATAATGCAGTACCATTCATTGACAACTGGGACAACTTCTATGGCCGAAATCACATGTATGCCAGGGATGGGGTTCACTTATCCAGGGCAGGTGTGGGTTTCCTTGCTAGCTCAGTTGAGGGGGGAGGGGTTGTTAGGACTTTAAACTAGGATTAGTTAGAGGTATGGGTTTAGAAATGATAAATAATGAGTTTGGATATATTGACTTATGCTCTGATATTAAGAATCTTAATAGTAACTGTCATGGAGTAACTCTGGGTAATGATAAGTTGAGAAACTGTGTAAAAACAAAGATGAATAGGAAAAATGTGCAGGAGAAAAAACATGATGGTATTTTATTCTAACAGCCGAAGTGCAAGAAATAAGATTAATGAACTACGTTTGTAGCATGTGCTGGGAACTTTGATGTCATTGCATTAATTGAAACGTGGTATGATTTAAAGAGTCGGGATATGATTGTTGAGTGTATTCAAGGGTTTAAGTTGTTCCATGTGGATAGATGTAATTGGAAGGGGGGAGGAGTTGCAATATATGTTCGAAAGAATATTAACTGTTGCATAAAAACAGGTATAAAAATAAATGGAACAGTAACAGAATCTGTTTGGGTAGAGTTTGTAGAAGGTCAAGAAAAACTAATTCTAGGTGTACTATACCGACCTCCAGGCTTGGATCACGATAGACGGAGACTTCTTTGGGACGAAATTGTTAGGGCTTCTAGACACAATAACATAGTGATAGAAGGGGATTTTAACTTTAGTCAAATTGACTGGAATTTTTTTACCAGTAATCTGGAGTCCAGTGACTTTGTGGAAACAGTTCAGGACTGTTTTCTGAAGCAGTGTGTAACAGAGCCTACCAGGGGTAATAATCTGCTAGACCTAGTCTTGTCAAATATGGAAACACTCGTAAATAATCTGGAGATCACTGAAGAGCTTGGCGCAAGTGATCACAAATCCATCACTTTTAGCATTAACTGGGAATACAAGAATAATGACAATACGATAAAAATCCCTGATTTTCGTTCTGCCGATTATAATGGACTTAGGAAACACCTGTCAAATCTCGATTGGGGTTATCTAGCTAATGATTCTAGTGACGATGATCATACTTATGATTACGAAGGGATCGCCATTTATGAGTTCTTTCTTAATAATGTACACCGTGCTCAGAGTATATACATTCCCCAGAGAGAAATCGGGTCTAATAATAACGATCCCAAATGGGTTAACAGGAGGCTAAAGCATCTAATAGGGGAGAAAAGGGGAATTTATAGGCGCATCAGAAGAGGAGAGGTTAACCTTACTGGCCAATATGTTCAGCTTAAAAGAGAAGTAAAAAAGGGGATTAGAAAGGCTAAACGTGACTATGAAATTAGAGGTGCTAATGAATCAAACACCAATCCGAAGGGCTTCTTTCAATTGTATAGGACGAAGGTGAAGGAAAAAGTAGGACCCCTGAAAATTGGGAATGGACAGCTGACGGATAACGAACTGGAAATGTGTTCCATATTTAATGACTATTTTTTTGTCAGTTTTTACACTGGAAGACATAAATGAGATTCCAGAAATTATCAATTATTCAGTTCCTGACGAATTCAAATTGACTAATATTACTGTCACAAGGGACATGGTTATCAAACAAATAGACAAACTGAAGCTAAACAAGTCCCAGGGGCCCGACGAGTTATTTTCCAGGGTACTTAAGGAATGCAAGATGGAACTTAGTCAGCCATTAACGAGTGTGTTCAATGCATCCATCCTTACTGGTGTTGTGCCAGAGTTGTGGAAGCTGGCTAATGTGGTTCCCATATTCAAATCAGGGGATAAGTCCACTCCTTCAAATTACCGTCCAATAAGCCTGACATCTATGGTGAGCAAGTTACTAGAATCAATTATAGCTGACATTATCAGAAGTCACCTTGAAGAACATAACTTGATAAATGAATCTCAGCATGGGTTCACGAGAGGTCGTTCATGCCTGACAAATTTACTGACGTTCTTCAATAGAACATTTGAGGCAGTTGACAGTGATAAAGAATATGATATTGTTTATTTGGATTTTAGTAAAGCCTTCGATAGAGCACCTCACAAGAGACTCTTAAGAAAAACAGCAGCTCATGGTATAGGAGGTAAAGGTATAGCATGGATAGAGGCATGGCTTACCAATAGAAAGCAGAGAATTTCGATTAATGGGGTCACTAGTGGCGTTCCACAAGGATCAGTTTTAGGTTCTCTCTTGTTCATAATTTACATTAATGACCTTGATGAATGAATTATGAGTGACATGAGCAAATTTGCTGATGATACAAAGATAGGCCGTATGATTCATTCTGAGGAGGATAGCAATGAACTCCAGGAGGATTTGGACAAATTAATGTCTTGGTCTGAAAAATGGCAGATAAAGTTCAATGTAGTGTCCTTGGTAATGAAAATAACCCTCGAAGCTATAAACTAAGTGAATGTGATGAATGGTTTAGAAAACCGACAAGTTGAAGAATTGAGGCACTTATGCAACACATGGTAATCTTTATTGAAGAAACGTTTCGCCACACAGTGGCTTCATCAGTCCAATACAACGTAGAAATGAGTAAGGAGAGGAGAAGTTCGAGGTAATCAGTCCCTCAACCTGGAATCGATGTCTTCAGTCCATCACAAGAGTGATGACGTGTACTTAGCTCTGTGAAGACCTGTTTGTGCGTCTCTGTGAATCTGAACCAGGATGCCCTCTCTTGAGCAACTTTACCAGCAGCTGAAAGAAGAGCTTAGGATTGCTAAGCTGGAGATACGGCGATTAACAGAGGAGAACAAGATGATTCGTAGTAATCCTCCTGTCGTGAGTCCCCAGGTTAAGAGGGGAACTTGGCCAGTGGCCGGGCAACATAGAACCAAGCTGAGGATCAAAAAGACTGTTGGAGAGGCAGAACCAACGAGAAACCAGAAGACTACTGTGGAAACTTCCAACCCATTTTCGGTGCTACCTGACGAATGTGGGTGTTCTACAGGGAATGCCACAACGAGCACCAAGGAAGCATTGGCAGACGTGAGTGAGACATCTCTAGAAACATCAACGAAGACCATCGAGAACGTCTTGACGAATTCCACAAGTGAAGGTGTAGGGCTACCTAACGAATGTGAATCGACTACTGGGAACATCACAACGGACGTCGACAAGGAAGGTAAAAACATTGTTGTTGTTGGGGATAGCCAGATTAGGTACATGGATAGGGCATTCTGCTTGAAGGATAGGAGTAGGAGGCAGAGAGTGTGTTTTCCTGGGGCTGGGATGAAGGATACTGTTAGCTGTCTGGATGACATTATGAGAGGTAATGGGAGAAATCCTATTATCTGTCTCAGTGCTGGAGGCAACGATGTTGGCAGACGTAGGAGTGAGGACCTGATTAGCAGGTATAGGTCAGCAACAGAGATAATTAGGAGGAGGGGTGGGAACCCTGTCATATGTGGTATTTTGCCAAGGAGAGGAGTTGGAAATGAATGGTTGTCCAGAGCAATTGGTGTCAATTGCTGGCTGGACAAATACTGTAAGGAAAATGCGGTAACATTCATTGACAACTGGGACCTCTTCTATGGCAGAAATGACATGTATGCCAGGGATGGGGTTCACTTATCTAGGTTTGGGGTGGGAGCACTGGCCAACACAGTGGAGGGAGCTGTTAGGTCTTTAAACTAGGAATAGTTAGTAGTATGGGTTTTGGCGGGAAAACAGTGAAGTCCCAGTGTAGTAATATGAGTACTAGGAGAACTAGTAATAGCCAAAACGATGTGGATTTTGGAAAGCCAGTGGCACTAGGTGACAAGGACAGTAATAGGTTTAGTGGAATAACAGAAAAGAGCAGGAAGGGTAAAGAGAAAGGAGGGTCCTTAAATATATATTACACAAATAGTCGTAGTGCTAGGAATAAGATGGACGAGTTGAGACTAGTTTCTAGTGCAGGTAACATTGATGTATTTGCTTTAACTGAGACGTGGTTCAGTACGGAAAATCGGGATATGCCTGCTGAATGTCACATACAGGGATTTAAATTGTTCCAAGTAGACAGAAGTATAGGGATAGGGAGTGGGGTGGCACTGTATGTCCGAGATCGCTTGAACTGTTGCATAAAAACGGGTATTAAGTCTGAAGTAACACACACAGAGTCTGTTTGGATAGAATTTTCAGAGGGACGTGAAAAAATGATTTTAGGTGTGATATACCGTCCCCCAAACTTAGATAGAGACCAAGGGAGACTACTATGGGAGGAAATTGTTAAGGCCACAAGGCACGATAATGTAGTAATTCTAGGAGACTTTAACTTTAGTCATATTGATTGGAATTTCTTGACTGGGAATTTAGAATCAAACGACTTCTTAGAAGTAGTTCAGGATAGTTTTTTGAAGCAGTTTGTGATACAGCCTACAAGGGAAAATAACCTTCTTGACTTGAATAAATAACTGTGTGTGTGTGTGTGTGCTTCTTGACTTGGTTTTGGCAAACAAGGAAACTCTTGTTAATAATTTAGAAATTACAGAGGAACTCGGCACAAGCGATCACAAATCAATTACCTTTAGCATTAAATGAAAGTATGACAGTAGGGATAATTCAGTACTGGTCCCAGATTTTCGCTTAGCAGATTACAATGGGCTTAGAGAACACTTATCATCTGTGGACTGGGGTAACGAAGAGAGCTATCAGTATGACAGCTTTCTTAACACAATACATGCTGCCCAAAGGACATTTATCCCATATAAGGAAATTAGATCGAATAGAAATGACCCCAGATGGATGAATAATAGGCTCAGAAAAAAGGAATTTATAGGCGCATCAAAAGAGGTGAGGGTCATCTTATGAATCAGTATATTGACATTAAGAGGGACGTTAAAAAGGGGATAAGAAAAGCTAAACGGGACTATGAAATTAAAGTTGCTAGGGATTCGAAAACTAACCCAAAAAGTTTTTTCCAGGTATATAGAACAAAAGATAGAGATAAGATAGGTTCCCTTAAAAATAACTCAGGGCATCTTACTGACAAGGAGAATGAAATGTGCTCTATTCTTAATAATTATTTTCTCTCTGTTTTCACTCAGGAAGACACTAACAATATACCAGTAATTAATTTTTATAGTGGGCTTGATGATGATAAATTATGCAATATCACAGTCACTAGCGAATTGGTTATCAAACAGATAGACCGACTGAAGCAAAATAAATCCCCGGGCCCTGATGAACTTTTTTCAAGGGTTCTTAAAAAGTGTAAAATGGAACTTTGTGAACCATTGACTAATATTTTTAATATTTCTCTTCAAACAGGTGTAGTGTCTGATATGTGGAAGATGGCTGATGTAATTCCTATTTTTAAACAATAAAATGGTATAAAATACCGACGGGTTGTTAGGTAAGGCACATATGCAACAGTTAGGTATCTTTATTTCGAAACGTTTCGCCTACACAGTAGGCTTCTTCAGTCGAGTGATGAATGGTTTGAAAAACCGACAAGTTGAAGATTGAGACACTTATGCAGCATATGGGAATCTTTATTGAACTGATGAAGCCACTGTGTGGCGAAACGTTTCCTGAATAAAGATTCCCATATGCTGCATAAGTGTCTCAATCTTCAACTTGTCGGTTTTTCAAACCATTCATCACAACTGTCAGACACTGCAGCATCATGGGATCTTGTTACAAAGAATTCCTCAACACTTGTTCAACCTTTGGACGAAGACCTACTTCGACTAGTGGATGGTACCACTATGACCCCGCCTCCGCCTGCTTCACCTCACCTCACTACAGTATATAAGCCACGTCTACGGCCCTATGCTGTACATTCTACAAGATTGATGGACTGAACACATCGACTCCAGGGTGAGGGACTGATTACCTCATACTCCTCCTCTCCTTATGCCTTCCTCTTTGTATTGGACTGATGAAGCCACTGTGTGGCGAAACGTTTCCTGAATAAAGATTCCCATATGCTGCATAAGTGTCTCAATCTTCATCAGTCGAGTACAGCAAAGTTGATAGAAGCAGAAGAGACTTGAAGACAAGACACATATGCAACAGTTAGGTATCTTTATTTCGAAGGATACCTAACTGTTGCATATGTGTCTTACCTTACAACCTGCCGGTATTTTATACCATTTCAATGTTCGGACTTGAAGACGATGTAATCAGTCCATCACCCTTGAAGTTTTGAGGTGGTCAGTCCCTCAGTCTGGAGAAGAGTATTGTTCCATAGTCTGGAACAATATGGAGTTGAAGTGATAGGATGGAGCCTATTTAGGGTATCTTGGTACAGACTTGGAATCAACTTCAACAACCTCTACTAGTGAGAATGGCTGGATTTGAGAGGGACCTGACCTCTCAACGTCTACATTCTTACCTCTACTAGTGACCTACATCTCACCTCCTAGTGGTATATAGGCTCCATCCTATCACTTCAACTCCATATTGTTCCAGACTATGGAACAATACTCTTCTCCAGACTGAGGGACTGACCACCTCAAAACTTCAAGGGTGATGGACTGATTACATCGTCTTCAAGTCTCTTCTGCTTCTATCAACTTTGCTGTACTCGACTGAAGAAGCCTACTGTGTAGGCGAAACGTTTCGAAATAAAGATACCTAACTGTTGCATATGTGTCTTACCTAACAAGGTTTCTGATACATGGGATCAACTTTGTCATCCTCCTTTGTACATTTTCCAGAGCATTTATATCCATTCTGTAATACGGTGACCAAAACTGTGCAGCATAATCTAAATGAGGTCTAACCAAGGATGTATAGAGTTGAAGAACAACCTGAGGACTCCTATTATTTATGCTTCTTGATATGAAGCCAAGGATTCTATTAGCTTTATTGCGAACACTTATGCACTGTTGTCTTGGTTTCAGATTACTGCTAACCAGAACTCCTAAATCTTTTTCGCAATCCGAAATATTAAGATCTACATTATTTAGTTTATATGTGGCATGGTTATTGTCCTGTCCAACATTTAGAACTTTGCATTTGTCTATATTAAACTGCATCTGCCACTTCTCCGACCACTGCATCAGTCTATTCAAATCTTCCTGGAGTGCTCTAATGTCCTCGTCAGAATGAATTCGAAGGCCTATTTTGGTGTCATCGGCAAACTTGCTGATGTCGCTCTTTATGCCCTCATCTATGTCGTTTATGTATATTGTGAACAGCAGGGGGCCCAACACTGACCCCTGTGGAACACCGCTCGTGACGCTTCCCCACTTCCCCAAGCTGCACTAATTTCTGTCAGTAACACTATAAAGCAAAAATCCGGTAGTTACAGTATTTCAAAATTACTAAGCAAGAGGATATTACCCATCCTGGGAACTGGTGTTACTTGATGCCAGCAGGTCCCTCTCTTGCCTCACCTCCTTAGTTCCATTACTACTACTACTACTACTACCACCTCTACCCACGCGTCACCTCACCTGTCTCCTGCCAGTATATATATATATATATATATATATATATATATATATATATATATATATATATATATATATATATATATATATGCAAGGAATTCGCGAGAGCATGCGAAATATACACAAACACTGATCTCTGGCTGAAGGAGACTCGAACCTACGAACCTTAGGACAAGGTACGCAGTGCTTTACCAATCTACCCACACTGGACCAATACCTTGGCGTGTAGCATGCGCTACACGTTTGATCCAAGGCAGCCAGCTTTCAGGGAGAAGGCTTACAGCTACTTAAACTGGTAGCGTCCTAAACCCACACGCTGAGGATTCAGGGATCGATCCCAGCATTAGTGAAATGTTGGGCATGTATCCTTACACCTGCTGCCCCTGTACCTAGCAGCAGGTAGGTACCTGGGTGTTAGTCGATTGATGTGGGTAGCATCCTGGCGGACAAGGTTAAGATAAATTGCCTGAAATGCTCTGCATGACCTGGGGCTTTCTGTATGATAATAATATCTTTATTTCTGTAAGTATACATATGAAATTAAGACACATGTGCAACCAACATCTGGGTATCTTTATTGTAGTCGTGGAGAATCTTCACGACTACGGTGCTCTTCGCACCTGCTCCTAGGTTGAGGGACTGATTACCTCATCTTCTGTATATAGTCCTACTGTCTTCAAGTTATGTCCTAGAATTTGTATTGATGAAGCCACTGGATGGCGAAACGTCACGCCTACGCTGGCGGGAGATTCATCTGTAAAAGCTTGCATTTGTGGTCATAGTGGTGTCTATGCCAACTTTCGTATGGTGTATAAATGATTATTAAATGGTATACACTACCGACAGGTTGGTAGATAAGACACATAGGCAACATTTAGGCAACTTTATTCCGAAACGCTTCGCCTACACAGTAGGCTTCTTCAGTCGAGTACAGAAATTAGGCAGTTATAAATATACCTAGTTGGATGAATTGTATTGTAGTCAGCTGCTCCAGTGACTAACGCATCGGTCTGGAGTTTTGCGACTCATTCACCGCTAGTTCAAGCCCCGTCCGTGGTAATCTTTATTTGTAATAATAATAATAATAATAATAATAATAATAATAATAATAATAATAATAATAATAATAATAATAATAATAATAATAATAATAATAATAATAATAATAAATGTATCAGAGTCACATTAATTAAGCGTTATTCTCCAGGAAAGCTCTGAGATATTGCCTTCACACTGAGCGGGTCAGTTATGGGAGACAGTTGATGTCCTGCTGAAACATTTCCCTCAGCTGCCGTCTCCCAACTTTCATCCCCTGATAAGATCATTTCCGCTAGACTAATCATCTCCTTACAGTTTTTTAATCACTTGTATGATACGGAATCTCCTTTGAATAACCCGATAGCGCTGAAGGGGTTTGAGAAAGGGATTAGGTGGGATTAGATTACCTTGTGTGCGTCGAATAGAGGATTGCATCTCCTGCGTGTGGACCGGAGGACTGAATCCTTTTTTTATATGGGATAGAGGATTGGATCTATTTCTTTTATACGGGATAGCGAATTTAATCCCTTGTATGTATAAAGATATAAGTTTGGCTCCATTTGCATATTAAAAAATACAAAATTTTGCTTTTTTTTTTAAGTTAGATATTTTAGGACTTTTTTTTTGTGCCCATCATCATAGTGTCTCCCATCTGCTCCCGTCTCTAAGGTTGGAGGATCGAGCCTCCACATTTCTTACACAAACACGCGCACACACACACACACACACAGGCGGGGCCAGGAGCTGAGTCTCGACCCCTGCAACCACAATTAGGTGAGGTGAGTACACATGCACATTTTCACGATTGAATATTTTTTTCCCTATAAATGCTAAGCATAAAATATTTGTATTATGCAGGGATACCGTGTTACTTATAGTCAGGGCAAGTACGACTGAGTTCCTTCTTAATTTCAATGACGAAAACAATGATTTTGATGATGATGATGAGTGGGGATAATGATAGTAATACAATGATGATAATATTGATGATAAAGGTGATAAAAAGTTGTTGATATAAGTGATAGTGATATTGGTGATAGTGAAGATGATGATTATTATTCTTACGATGATTGTAGTGAATATATATATATATATATATATATATATATATATATATATATATATATATATATATATATATATATATATATATATATATATATGTGTGTGTGTGTGTGTGTGAGTGTGTGTGTGTGTGTGAGTGTGTGTGTGTGTGTGTGTGTGTGTGTGTGTGTGTGTGTGTGTGTGTGTGTGTGTGTGTGTGTGTGTGTGTGTGTGTGTGTGTGTGTGTGTGTGTGTGTGTGTGTGTGTGTGTGTGTGTGTGTGTGTGTGTGTGTGTGTGTGTGTGTGTGTGTGTGTGTGTGTGTGAAGGTTTATAAACTAAAAGAGGAGGCAGTTAGGGTATGATATAAACAACTATTGGAGGATAGACAGGTTGTTAGGTAAGACACATATGCAACAGTTAGGTATCTTTATTTCGAAACGTTTCGCCTACACAGTAGGCTTCTTCAGTCGAGTACAGAAAAGTTGATAGAAGCAGAAGAGACTTGAAGACGATGTAATCAGTCCATCACCCTTAAAGTTTTGAGGTGGTCAGTCCCTCAGTCTGGAGAAGAGCATTGTTCCATAGTCTGAAACAATATGGAGTTGAAGTGACAAGATGGAGCCTTATATAGCGCCAGGAGGTGAGACGTACGTCACTAGTAGAAGTAAGAACGCAGATGTTGGGAGGTCAGGTCCCTCTCAAATCCAGCCGGATTGGGGAAAGAGTATGGAGGTAGTGAATGTATTCAGATATTTAGGAGTGGGCATGTCACCAGATGGGTCTTTGAAAAATGAGGTAAATCAAAAAAATGATGAGAGGGAAAAAGGTGAGTGGTGCACTTAGGAGTCTGAGGAGACAAAAGAACTTTGTCCATGGAAGCAAAGAGGAGACTGTATGAGAGTATAGTTATACCAAATGTCTTCTATGGGTGTGAAACAGTGGTGGTGGATGTTGCAACAAGGAGAAGGCCCGAGGCAGTGGAGATGTCATGTCAGAGAGTAATGTGTGGTGCGAATATAATGCACAGAATTCGTAGTTTGGAAATTAGGAGGAGGTGCGGGATTACCAAAACTATTATCCAGAGGGTAGAGGAGGGGTTGTTGAGGTGGTTTGGACATGTACGAAGGATGGAACAAATTAGAATGACTTCGAGAGTGTATAAATCTGCAGTGGAGGGTGGGCGGGGTAGGGGTTGGCCAATGAAAGGTTGGAGGGAGGGGGTAAAGGAGGTTTAGTGCGCTACCTTTCTCTCTTTAAATAAGCTGATAGTGAAGAACAGTTCCTGAGAAGATGGGGGAACAATAGCCGTGATGACTGTTGATGATGATGATGATTCATAATGATGAATGATAATGTTGATTGATGAAGATGATTTATGATGATGATGACTGATGACGATGTTTGATGATGGTGACTGATGATGATGAATCAGTCGGAGAATTGTGATTCATGACGTAAACGAATAAAATATTTAGTTATGGAGGAATTGTTAATATTTTTAATAAAAGTTAAAATATTTGATTCAGTACTGAATCGATCATAAACAATCATATCTGATTGTCTTTCTCGAAGTTAATCCCAGCCTTGAGATAGAGAATTAAATACTGTTATAATGTTTAAAAGTGTATCATTCTTTTTTTTCACAAATCAGTGTTACAGGCTAAGAGCTGTTATCCCACCTCAGCTTATTACAATGCCCAGCCCTATCTGAGGTATACTGTCACCCCCAGGATGCCACCCACACCTGGGGGCAAACACCCAGGTACCTACTTGCTGTTAGCTGAAGAGGGACAGCATGCGTAAGGAAACATGCCTAGTGTTTCCAGCCAAAACGGGAATCGAACCACGGACACTCAGTGTATGAGCTGAGTGCGCTACCAACGGAGCTACGGGACATCTGTTTGTGTATGTTGAGGCTGGGGAAGCTGGTGGAGTCGCAAGGGGCGACTCATAGTTTTTTTGTTGTTGTTGTTGTTGTTGTTGTTGTTTTGTTTTAACTTGCGTGTCTTTGTGAAATGCCAAGTGAAATGTTATTTTTTTTATGGGATTGGAAACTGTAGTTGCAAGAGAGGGTTAAGATCTACTAGAGTTTTTTTTTTTTTTTACATGGTATTGGAAAACCTTCCTGGAACACGACAGAATTGAGGTCCTTTTCTGCCACAGACGAGACAAAGAGTTTCTTACTGCGTGGCATTCAACCCTCTTTGTCTTGAAAATAAGAGATCAAAAGCCACGCTGAGTCGTTTAAGCTGGCGAAAATTCTCTTTGTGCCTTAGATATGAGACCGAATACCTCGACAGACCAGTAAAAACGACCGAGTTTTTTTTTTTTAGGTAGTTGGGATACCAGCTAAAATAGAGTGTCTGATTCTTTTTATGATTAACATGAATAACTGAAGATTTTTGTGAATTTACATATGAAGAGAATTTTTAAGTAAATTATTTAGTGTTATCAAGTTTATCTGAAGCACTAAACCCTCATGAGACTCGATCCTCTGTCAGTTAGGAACAAGGCAGAAATTCTAACTCTCGCAGGCTGGCTTGGCCTCGGAACTTATTTACTCTGTCATTTGTGCTCTTCATAAATGATCACAAATCACAGAACAATAACACTGGCTCAAACACAAGCTAATCACTTTTTTCATCTAAAGATGTGGGATTGAATACTGTTTCAATATACCAAAGAAGGCATTAAATTTCTTGCCGAGTGGCAACAAGGTCGTATTGAAGGTGTTGTGCTGTGATAGAGAGAGAGAGAGAGAGAGAGAGAGAGAGAGAGAGAGAGAGAGAGAGATAGAGAGAGAGAGAGAGAGAGAGAGAGAGAGAGAGAGATACTATACGACGCTTGGAATCCTACTCTTTTGCTGGACAACACGTGAGATTCAACTCCATCTCCTCATCGGATCTGCTAAATACTTCCCTTTTGTGTGCCTCTTTCACCTCATCTTCAACCTTCACTCTCTTAAGCTTTTTACCCCTCCTCCTCCTCCTCCTCTTCCTCTTCCTCCTCCTCCTCCTCCTCCTCCTCCTCCACCCGTCCTTCATCTCCTCCACGTCTTTCATCCTCTACGCCACCTCCTTTTCTCCTCCTCTTCTACGCCTTTTTCCAACTTTTTCACCCCTTACCACCACCACGTCCTCCTAAGCCTCACCAGCTACATCCCCCCACCACTGCCCCTCCTCCTCACCTCCCCATCCAGGTGTACATATGCTTGTTATTATAACTCACGTACACACCTATTAAGCCAGCCCAGCCATATTTTGTGTGACCATTATTTTCCCCAGGATGGATTTATTACTATGGTAAGTCTAATAAAACCAAAGTAAAAATAGAGATGTGTGAGGATGCACCTAGCAGCCAGCCTCCAGGATACCCTAATTAATGGAGCACCTGTCTACTTTGTTTCTTCCTTTGATGCTGCCAACGGTGGGTAGTGGAGATGAGTAATGGAGGTGAACATGAACCATAGTGTGTAGCGAGCATGAATGATGTGCAGTGAACATGAGTTATACTGTGTATCGAATATGGGTACTGAAAATGAAAAGCGCTGAGTAACCAAGATGCCCAGATTTGCATAGTGGAGATGAATAAGGATGTCATTTCCCAGATTCACTCTGACACTATACTGGAACCTATACTTAATCCTCGGTCGTTATCTTGAGTGAGGTCTGCAGCCTCTGTGCCTCTAATCTTTACCCGTTTCCGGTCTTCTTGCCCCTTCATGATCTTGCATTTATTGGGGGTTAAATTTAAGCAACCACATATCTGATCACTCTTGCAATTTATCTAGAATCCTTTGTAGCGTTTTCTTGTCCTCTTATGATTTTATTCTCCTCATCAGTTTTACATCAGCAAACAAGGATATATCTGAATCATTCCCACCTGGAATGTCATTCACATCAACCAGAAATAGTACTGGTCCTAATAGGATCCTTAAGGAATATGCTAGTTATTCTTCCCATTTTGACGTCTCTTTCCCGACACTCTTTATTTCCTTACCCAGAGATACTCTTTGATCCACCGATATACGTTCCCTGTTATTTCCTCCTGAATCTCTTGTGGGGTACAGTATCAAACGCCTTACGGTCTAAAAAAATGACCGTCCACCCAACCTTCTCTCTTTTGTCGCACATCTGTTACTTTTTTATAAAGAAGTTAATAAGAGAAGATTTACCATCCCTAAACTCATATTCATGAAACCACTTCTCTGTAAGTGTTCTGCCACTTTCCCTGATAACTTTCCCTGTTACCTGCCAATGCAAGCATTCCAGAAAAACTTGTTTGTAATTCAGCACCTCCTGTCTATCTTCATTTATAAATATAGGAACTACATTTGCTGTCTTCCAGATCTCTGATAACTGTCACGTATTCATTGACTTATTACATATATTAGCTAGCGGTTTAAATAATGCTTCTGCGCCTCTCGTCGAATACATGGTGACTACTATCAGGTGTCACTGTATTCCCTTGCATTGTTAAAATCTCTAGTAAGGCTGATGCATGCAGGGGATAAGATGAAAAGCTGTAAGCCTTCTCCCTGAAAGCTGGCTGCCTTGGATCAACGTGTAGCGCAAGCTGGGCGCCAAGGTATTGTCCAGTGTGGTGAGAATGGTATAGCACTGCGTACCTTGTTCCAAGGTTCGTAGGTTCGAGTCTCCTTCAGTCAGAGATCAGTGTATGTATGTATGTATGTATGTATGTATGTATATATATATATATATATATATATATATATATATATATATATATATATATATATATATATATATATATATATATATATATATATATATATTTATTTTAGCAAGTTATTTATATTCCCTTTATTTATTCCTGTTTTCCATTTATACACCTCAACCATATCCCCCTAATTCTACGCCTTTCTAGAGGGTACTTACTCAGGGCCCTCAGTCTGTTCTCATAGGGAAGATTTCTGATATATGGGATCAACTTTGTCATCATCCTTTGTACGTTTTCCAGTCCATTTATATCCATTCTGTAATACGGTGACCAGAACTGTGCAGCATAATCTAAATGAGGCCTAACCAAAGGTATATAGAGTTAAAGAACAACCCGTCAACTTCTGTTATTTATGCTCCTTGACATAAAGCCAAGGATTCTGTTTCCTTTATTGCGAACACTTATGCACTGTTAACCGGAACTCCCAAATCCTTTTCACAATCAGTAATAATAAGGTCTACACTAATTAGTTTATATGTGGCATGGTTATTTTCTTGTCCAATGTCTATAATAAACTGCATCTGCCACTTCTCTGATAACTGCATCAATCTATTCAAATCATCCTGGAGTGCTCTAACATCCTCATAAGAATGAATTAAGCAAGCAATTTTAGTGTCATCAACAAACTTGCTTATGTCGCTATTTATTCCCTCATCAATGTCGTTTATATTAATTGTGAACAACAAAGGGTCTAGCACTGACCCCTGTGGAACACCACTTGTGACGCGCCCTCACTCTGAATTCTCCTCATTGATGCAAACTTTCTGCTACCTATCTGTCAACCACGCCTCTACCAAGGAAAAATTTCTATTCCGTGTGCCTTAATTTTCCTCAATTGTCTCTGATGTGGAACTCCAACAAAAGCCTTAATAAAACCCATATGCACAATATCATATTCATTACCACGATCTACCACCTCAAATGCATCGGTGAAAAAAGTTAGTAAATTCTTAAGGCAGGAATGCCACTTTGTAAAACCGTGCTGGGATTCATTAATCATTTTATGCCTTTCAAGATGGCTACGAATTGCCTCGGCAATTATTGATTCCATAAATTTTCCCAGGCTCTGGTGGCC
This sequence comes from Cherax quadricarinatus, assembly GCF_038502225.1. Classification (NCBI taxonomy): domain Eukaryota; kingdom Metazoa; phylum Arthropoda; class Malacostraca; order Decapoda; family Parastacidae; genus Cherax; species Cherax quadricarinatus. Next base: position 9,101,798 of record NC_091294.1, on the reverse strand, counting down.
TGGTGGTTAACGCTCTCGCTTCACACGGTGAGGGCCTGGGTTCGATTCCCAGCCAGAGTAGAAACATTGGACGTGTTTCTTTCCACCTGTTGTCTATGTTCCCCATCAGTAAAATGGGTACCTGGGTGTTAGTCGACTGGTGTGGGTCGCATCCTGGGACACTGACCTAAGGAGGCCTGGTCACAGACCGGGCCGCGGGGGCGTTGACCCCCGGAACTCTCTCCAGATAAACTCTCCAGATAAACAACACCATATATATATATATATATATATATATATATATATATATATATATATATATATATATATATATAAAACAACTCTGCACTAGCCCTCCTCATGGTGAGAGAAACCACATGACTCTTTAGACCACACAGTCCTTAACAATGGTGCATCCAGCAAAGCTAGATGTTGTACCCAACATCGAAGGACATACGGTGGTGTGGACGCCGCTGAGCTAATTTCATTCTATTCCCTGTTTGTTCATTCATTTATTTATGATTTGCCGGTACTTCCGGCCCGGGTCTTCTCCAGATGGCGACCCGGCTTCCCTGTTTGTGTGCTAGCTCAACAAGAAGTATATTATATTATTGTACCTACGGAACAAGCGGTATTGATCAATAACAACACTGCACTAGCCAAGGAGTCGAACCCATGCTGTTTTGGCCCGCCTCATGGTGAGAGAAAACGCATGACGCTTTAGACCACTAGACCACACAGTCCTTGCCCAGAGGCGTTCACACCACCATATGTCCTTCGATGGTGGGTACAACATCTAGCTTGGCTGGATGCACCATTGTTAAGGACTGTGTGGTCTAGAGGTCTAAAACGTCATGCGTTTTCTCTCAACATGAGGTGGACCAAAACAGCATGGGTTCGACTCCTTGGCTAGTGCAGCGTATATATATATATATATATATATATATATATATATATATATATATATATATATATATATATATATATATATGAACTCATTTAAAATTAATCCCTGTCTAAACATTTCTCTAATACGTTTAAAGATATATACTTTTTTCATTTATGTTAATGTAAAAATTGATAATTTTGTTCCAAAAAAAATTAGAAAAATTACCTAACCTTCTTATATCAAGCGCAATTTAGTTTAGCCTAATTCAGCTTAATATATTTTAGATAAGTTTACAATAATTTAATAATAAACAAGCACAACAAAATATACTTTTCTCGTTAGGTTCTGAATGAATTTTCCGAAATTATTGCATACACAAATTTTTCGCTTGCCTTATTCGTCGAGAAGAGCGATGCTATTTAGGCCAAAATCGCAAGTTTTACCTATTCGGCACGAGATATATATAGCGAGAGAGAGGGAGAGAGAAAGAGAACTAAAGACACAGACACAGAGAGAGAGAGAGAGAGAGAGAGAGAGAGAGAGAGAGAGAAGGGTGACAGGAAACAGATTTAATCTTCAATATGTGATTTCATCCGTAATTCTCCCCGGATTAATCTACACAAATCCGGATTTAAACCATTAATATTTTTCCCCCTGGTCCCTGTTGATGCAGTATATATATATATCCTGTTGATGGTGACAGTAAACGGTATATATTTTTCCTGTTGATGGTGGCAGCTGATGGGGACCAACAAATTTGTGGTATTAATAATTTTGATAAGAATATTCAGAGAATAATTTTTGGAAATAAAATGTTACACAATTTTTTTCTCTTTTTAATAATTATGGTTTAACCTTTATGTATCTTCTGTTATTATTATTATTATATTATTATTATTATTATTATTAGCAGTAGTAGGTATTGATATAATAGTAATAGCAATAGCGTTGTTATTGTTCTTCTTCTTCTTAATAATAATAATAATAATAATAATAATAATAATAATAATAATAATAATAATAATAATAATCATAATAATAATAATAATAATAATAATAATATTATTATTATTATTATTATTATTATTATTATTATTATTATTATTATTATTATTATTATTATTGGAAAACAATAAATACTTAACGATGTAACAGAGAGACGCAGGGTTCCTCTCACATAAGGACCAGCCCAAGTGTACCAGGGAGAGGCAGGGTTCCTCTCACATAAGGACCAGCCCAAGTGTACCAGGGAGAGGCAGGGTACCTCTCACATAAGGACCAGCCCAAGTGTACCAGGGAGAGGCAGGGTTCCTCTCACATAAGGACCAGCCCAAGTGTACCAGGGAGAGGCAGGGTTCCTCTCACATAAGGACCAGCCCAAGTGTACCAGGGAGAGGCAGGGTTCCTCTCACATAAGGACCAGCCCAAGTGTACCAGGGAGAGGCAGGGTTCCTCTCACATAAGGACCAGCCCAAGTGTACCAGGGAGGGGCAGGGTACCTCTCACATAAGGACCAGCCCAAGTGTACCAGGGAGAGGCAGGGTTCCTCTCACATAAGGACCAGCCCAAGTGTACCAGGGAGAGGCAGGGTTCCTCTCACATAAGGACCAGCTCAAGTGTACCAGGGAGAGGCAGGGTTCCTCTCACATAAGGACCAGCTCAAGTGTACCAGGGAGAGGCAGGGTTCCTCTCACATAAGGACCAGCCCAAGTGTACCAGGGAGAGGCAGGGTTCCTCTCACATAAGGACCAGCCCAAGTGTACCAGGGAGAGGCAGGGTTCCTCTCACATAAGGACCAGCCCAAGTGTACCAGGGAGAGGCAGGGTTCCTCTCACATAAGGACCAGCCCAAGTGTACCAGGGAGAGGCAGGGTTCCTCTCACATAAGGACCAGCTCAAGTGTACCAAGTTCCTCTCACATAAGGACCAGCCCAAGTGTACCAGGGAGAGGCAGGGTTCCTCTCACATAAGGACCAGCCCAAGTGTACCAGGGAGGGGCAGGGTTCCTCTCACATAAGGACCAGCCCAAGTGTACCAGGGAGAGGCAGGGTTCCTCTCACATAAGGACCAGCTCAAGTGTACCAGGGAGAGGCAGGGTTCCTCTCACATAAGGACCAGCTCAAGTGTACCAGGGAGAGGCAGGGTTCCTCTCACATAAGGACCAGCTCAAGTGTACCAGGGAGAGGCAGGGTTCCTCTCACATAAGGACCAGCTCAAGTGTACCAGGGAGAGGCAGGGTTCCTCTCACATAAGGACCAGCTCAAGTGTACCAGGGAGAGGCAGGGTTCCTCTCACATAAGGACCAGCCCAAGTGTACCAGGGAGAGGCAGGGTTCCTCTCACATAAGGACCAGCCCAAGTGTACCAGGGAGAGGCAGGGTTCCTCTCACATAAGGACCAGCCCAAGTGTACCAGGGAGAGGCAGGGTTCCTCTCACATAAGGACCAGCCCAAGTGTACCAGGGAGAGGCAGGGTTCCTCTCACATAAGGACCAGCCCAAGTGTACCAGGGAGAGGCAGGGTTCCTCTCACATAAGGACCAGCCCAAGTGTACCAGGGAGGGGCAGGGTTCCTCTCACACGGACCAGCCCAAGTGTACCAGGGAGAGGCAGGGTTCCTCTCACATAAGGACCAGCCCAAGTGTACCAGGGAGAGGCAGGGTTCCTCTCACATAAGGACCAGCCCAAGTGTACCAGGGAGAGGCAGGGTTCCTCTCACACGGACCAGCCCAAGTGTACCAGGGAGAGGCAGGGTTCCTCTCACACGGACCAGCCCAAGTGTACCAGGGAGGGGCAGGGTTCCTCTCACACGGACCAGCCCAAGTGTACCAGGGAGAGGCAGGGTTCCTCTCACATAAGGACCAGCCCAAGTGTACCAGGGAGAGGCAGGGTTCCTCTCACATAAGGACCAGCCCAAGTGTACCAGGGAGAGGCAGGGTTCCTCTCACATAAGGACCAGCCCAAGTGTACCAGGGAGAGGCAGGGTTCCTCTCACATAAGGACCAGCCCAAGTGTACCAGGGAGAGGCAGGGTTCCTCTCACATAAGGACCAGCTCAAGTGTACCAGGGAGGGGCAGGGTTCCTCTCACATAAGGACCAGCCCAAGTGTACCAGGGAGAGGCAGGGTTCCTCTCACATAAGGACCAGCCCAAGTGTACCAGGGAGAGGCAGGGTTCCTCTCACATAAGGACCAGCTCAAGTGTACCAGGGAGAGGCAGGGTTCCTCTCACATAAGGACCAGCTCAAGTGTACCAGGGAGAGGCAGGGTTCCTCTCACATAAGGACCAGCCCAAGTGTACCAGGGAGAGGCAGGGTTCCTCTCACATAAGGACCAGCCCAAGTGTACCAGGGAGAGGCAGGGTTCCTCTCACATAAGGACCAGCCCAAGTGTACCAGGGAGAGGCAGGGTTCCTCTCACATAAGGACCAGCCCAAGTGTACCAGGGAGAGGCAGGGTTCCTCTCACATAAGGACCAGCCCAAGTGTACCAGGGAGAGGCAGGGTTCCTCTCACACGGACCAGCCCAAGTGTACCAGGGAGAGGCAGGGTTCCTCTCACATAAGGACCAGCCCAAGTGTACCAGGGAGAGGCAGGGTTCCTCTCACACGGACCAGCCCAAGTGTACCAGGGAGAGGCAGGGTTCCTCTCACATAAGGACCAGCCCAAGTGTACCAGGGAGAGGCAGGGTTCCTCTCACACGGACCAGCCCAAGTGTACCAGGGAGAGGCAGGGTTCCTCTCACATAAGGACCAGCCCAAGTGTACCAGGGAGAGGCAGGGTTCCTCTCACATAAGGACCAGCCCAAGTGTACCAGGGAGAGGCAGGGTTCCTCTCACATAAGGACCAGCCCAAGTGTACCAGGGAGAGGCAGGGTTCCTCTCACATAAGGACCAGCCCAAGTGTACCAGGGAGAGGCAGGGTTCCTCTCACATAAGGACCAGCCCAAGTGTACCAGGGAGAGGCAGGGTTCCTCTCACATAAGGACCAGCCCAAGTGTACCAGGGAGAGGCAGGGTTCCTCTCACATAAGGACCAGCCCAAGTGTACCAGGGAGAGGCAGGGTTCCTCTCACATAAGGACCAGCCCAAGTGTACCAGGGAGAGGCAGGGTACCTCTCACATAAGGACCAGCCCAAGTGTACCAGGGAGAGGCAGGGTTCCTCTCACATAAGGACCAGCCCAAGTGTACCAGGGAGAGGCAGGGTACCTCTCACATAAGGACCAGCCCAAGTGTACCAGGGAGAGGCAGGGTACCTCTCACATAAGGACCAGCCCAAGTGTACCAGGGAGACGCAGGGTTCCTCTCACATAAGGACCAGCCCAAGTGTACCAGGGAGGGGCAGGGTACCTCTCACATAAGGACCAGCCCAAGTGTACCAGGGAGAGGCAGGGTTCCTCTCACATAAGGACCAGCCCAAGTGTACCAGGGAGAGGCAGGGTTCCTCTCACATAAGGACCAGCCCAAGTGTACCAGGGAGAGGCAGGGTTCCTCTCACATAAGGACCAGCCCAAGTGTACCAGGGAGACGCAGGGTTCCTCTCACATAAGGACCAGCCCAAGTGTACCAGGGAGAGGCAGGGTTCCTCTCACATAAGGACCAGCCCAAGTGTACCAGGGAGAGGCAGGGTTCCTCTCACATAAGGACCAGCCCAAGTGTACCAGGGAGACGCAGGGTTCCTCTCACATAAGGACCAGCCCAAGTGTACCAGGGAGGGGCAGGGTACCTCTCACATAAGGACCAGCCCAAGTGTACCAGGGAGAGGCAGGGTTCCTCTCACATAAGGACCAGCCCAAGTGTACCAGGGAGAGGCAGGGTTCCTCTCACATAAGGACCAGCCCAAGTGTACCAGGGAGAGGCAGGGTTCCTCTCACATAAGGACCAGCCCAAGTGTACCAGGGAGACGCAGGGTTCCTCTCACATAAGGACCAGCCCAAGTGTACCAGGGAGAGGCAGGGTTCCTCTCACATAAGGACCAGCCCAAGTGTACCAGGGAGAGGCAGGGTTCCTCTCACATAAGGACCAGCCCAAGTGTACCAGGGAGACGCAGGGTTCCTCTCACATAAGGACCAGCCCAAGTGTACCAGGGAGGGGCAGGGTACCTCTCACATAAGGACCAGCCCAAGTGTACCAGGGAGAGGCAGGGTTCCTCTCACATAAGGACCAGCCCAAGTGTACCAGGGAGAGGCAGGGTTCCTCTCACATAAGGACCAGCCCAAGTGTACCAGGGAGAGGCAGGGTTCCTCTCACATAAGGACCAGCCCAAGTGTACCAGGGAGACGCAGGGTTCCTCTCACATAAGGACCAGCCCAAGTGTACCAGGGAGAGGCAGGGTTCCTCTCACATAAGGACCAGCCCAAGTGTACCAGGGAGAGGCAGGGTTCCTCTCACATAAGGACCAGCCCAAGTGTACCAGGGAGACGCAGGGTTCCTCTCACATAAGGACCAGCCCAAGTGTACCAGGGAGGGGCAGGGTACCTCTCACATAAGGACCAGCCCAAGTGTACCAGGGAGAGGCAGGGTTCCTCTCACATAAGGACCAGCCCAAGTGTACCAGGGAGGGGCAGGGTTCCTCTCACATAAGGACCAGCCCAAGTGTACCAGGGAGACGCAGGGTTCCTCTCACACGGACCAGCCCAAGTGTACCAGGGAGGGGCAGGGTTCCTCTCACATAAGGACCAGCCCAAGTGTAACAGGGAGAGGCAGGGTTCCTCTCACATAAGGACCAGCCCAAGTGTACCAGGGAGAGGCAGGGTTCCTCTCACATAAGGACCAGCCCAAGTGTACCAGGGAGAGGCAGGGTTCCTCTCACATAAGGACCAGCCCAAGTGTACCAGGGAGAGGCAGGGTTCCTCTCACATAAGGACCAGCCCAAGTGTACCAGGGAGAGGCAGGGTTCCTCTCACATAAGGACCAGGACCCAAGTGTACCAGGGAGAGGCAGGGTTCCTCTCACATAAGGACCAGGGTTCCCAAGTGTACCAGGGAGAGGCAGGGGTCCTCTCACATAAGGACCAGCCCAAGTGTACCAGGGAGAGGCAGGGTTCCTCTCACATAAGGACCAGCCCAAGTGTACCAGGGAGAGGCAGGGTTCCTCTCACATAAGGACCAGCCCAAGTGTACCAGGGAGAGGCAGGGTTCCTCTCACATAAGGACCAGCCCAAGTGTACCAGGGAGAGGCAGGGTTCCTCTCACATAAGGACCAGCCCAAGTGTACCAGGGAGAGGCAGGGTTCCTCTCACATAAGGACCAGCCCAAGTGTACCAGGGAGAGGCAGGGTTCCTCTCACATAAGGACCTGCCCAAGTGTACCAGGGAGAGGCAGGGTTCCTCTCACATAAGGACCAGCCCAAGTGTACCAGGTAGAGGCAGGGTTCCTCTCACATAAGGACCAGCCCAAGTGTACCAGGGAGAGGCAGGGTTCCTCTCACATAAGGACCAGCCCAAGTGTACCAGGGAGAGGCAGGGTTCCTCTCACATAAGGACCAGCCCAAGTGTACCAGGGAGAGGCAGGGTTCCTCTCACACGGACCAGCCCAAGTGTACCAGGGAGAGGCAGGGTTCCTCTCACACGGACCAGCCCAAGTGTACCAGGGAGACGCAGGGTTCCTCTCACACGGACCAGCCCAAGTGTACCAGGGAGACGCAGGGTTCCTCTCACACGGACCAGCCCAAGTGTACCAGGGAGACGCAGGGTTCCTCTCACACGGACCAGCCCAAGTGTACCAGGGAGAGGCAGGGTTCCTATCACACGGACCATCTCAAGTGTACCAGGGAGAGGCATGGTTCCTCTCACATAAGGACCAGCCCAAGTGTACCAGGGAGAGGCAGGGTTCCTCTCACACGGACCAGCCCAAGTGTACCAGGGAGGGGCAGGGTTCCTCTCACATAAGGACCAGCCCAAGTGTACCAGGGAGACGCAGGGTTCCTCTCACACGGACCAGCCCAAGTGTACCAGGGAGAGGCAGGGTTCCTCTCACATAAGGACCAGCCCAAGTGTACCAGGGAGAGGCAGGTTTCCTCTCACACGGACCAGCCCAAGTGTACCAGGGAGGGGCAGGGTTCCTCTCACATAAGGACCAGCCCAAGTGTACCAGGGAGACGCAGGGTTCCTCTCACATAAGGACCAGCCCAAGTGTACCAGGGAGGGGCAGGGTTCCTCTCACATAAGGACCAGCCCAAGTGTACCAGGGAGAGGCAGGGTTCCTCTCACATAAGGACCAGCCCAAGTGTACCAGGGAGAGGCAGGGTTCCTCTCACATAAGGACCAGCCCAAGTGTACCAGGGAGAGGCAGGGTTCCTCTCACATAAGGACCAGCCCAAGTGTACCAGGGAGAGGCAGGGTTCCTCTCACATAAGGACCAGCCCAAGTGTACCAGGGAGACGCAGGGTTCCTCTCACACGGACCAGCCCAAGTGTACCAGGGAGACGCAGGGTTCCTCTCACACGGACCAGCCCAAGTGTACCAGGGAGAGGCAGGGTTCCTATCACACGGACCAGCCCAAGTGTACCAGGGAGAGGCAGGGTTCCTCTCACATAAGGACCAGCCCAAGTGTACCAGGGAGAGGCAGGGTTCCTCTCACACGGACCAGCCCAAGTGTACCAGGGAGGGGCAGGGTTCCTCTCACATAAGGACCAGCCCAAGTGTACCAGGGAGGGGCAGGGTTCTCTCACATAAGGACCAGCCCAAGTGTACCAGGGAGAGGCAGGGTTCCTCTCACATAAGGACCAGCCCAAGTGTACCAGGGAGAGGCAGGGTTCCTCTCACATGTACCAGGGAGGGGCAGGGTACCTCTCACATACTCACATAAGGACCAGCCCAAGTGTACCAGGGAGAGGCAGGGTTCCTCTCACATAAGGACCAGGACCCAAGTGTACCAGGGAGACGCAGGGTTCCTCTCACATAAGGACCAGCGGACCAAGTGTACCAGGGAGGGGCAGGGTTCCTCTCACATAAGGACCAGCCCAAGTGTACCAGGGAGAGGCAGGGTTCCTCTCACACGGACCAGCCCAAGTGTACCAGGGAGAGGCAGGGTTCCTCTCACACGGACCAGCCCACGTGTACCAGGGAGAGGCACAAGGGTTCCTCTCACACAAGGACCAGCCCAAGTGTACCAGGGAGTGGCAGGGTTCCTCTCACACGGACCAGCCCAAGTGTACCAGGGAGAGGCAGGGTTCCTCTCACACGGACCAGCCCAAGTGTACCAGGGAGAGGCAGGGTTCCTCTCACACGGACCAGCCCAAGTGTACCAGGGAGAGACAGGGTTCCTCTCACACGGACCAGCCCAAGTGTACCAGGGAGAGGCAGGGTACCTCTCACACAAGGACCAGCCCAAGTGTACCAGGGAGAGGCAGGGTTCCTCTCACACGGACCAGCCCAAGTGTACCAGGGAGGGGCAGGGTTCCTCTCACACCAGCCCAATGGACCAGGGTTTCCCAAGTGTACCAGGGAGAGGCAGGGTTCCTCTCACACGGACCAGCCCAAGTGTACCAGGGAGAGGCAGGGTTCCTCTCACATAAGGACCAGCCCAAGTGTACCAGGGAGACGCAGGGTTCCTCTCACATAAGGACCAGCCCAAGTGTACCAGGGAGAGGCAGGGTTCCTCTCACATAAGGACCAGCCCAAGTGTACCAGGGAGAGGCAGGGTTCCTCTCACATAAGGACCAGCCCAAGTGTACCAGGGAGAGGCAGGGTTCCTCTCACATAAGGACCAGCCCAAGTGTACCAGGGAGAGGCAGGGTTCCTCTCACATAAGGACCAGCCCAAGTGTACCAGGGAGAGGCAGGGTTCCTCTCACATAAGGACCAGCCCAAGTGTACCAGGGAGAGGCAGGGTTCCTCTCACATAAGGACCAGCCCAAGTGTACCAGGGAGAGGCAGGGTTCCTCTCACACGGACCAGCCCAAGTGTACCAGGGAGAGGCAGGGTTCCTCTCACACGGACCAGCCCAAGTGTACCAGGGAGAGGCAGGGTTCCTCTCACATAAGGACCAGCCCAAGTGTACCAGGGAGAGGCAGGGTTCCTCTCACACGGACCAGCCCAAGTGTACCAGGGAGAGGCAGGGTTCCTCTCACACGGACCAGCCCAAGTGTACCAGGGAGAGGCAGGGTTCCTCTCACACGGACCAGCCCAAGTGTACCAGGGAGAGGCAGGGTTCCTCTCACACGGACCAGCCCAAGTGTACCAGGGAGAGGCAGGGTTCCTCTCACATAAGGACCAGCCCAAGTGTACCAGGGAGAGGCAGGGTTCCTCTCACACGGACCAGCCCAAGTGTACCAGGGAGAGGCAGGGTTCCTCTCACATAAGGACCAGCCCAAGTGTACCAGGGAGAGGCAGGGTTCCTCTCACATAAGGACCAGCCCAAGTGTACCAGGGAGAGGCAGGGTACCTCTCACATAAGGACCAGCCCAAGTGTACCAGGGAGAGGCAGGGTTCCTCTCACATAAGGACCAGCCCAAGTGTACCAGGGAGAGGCAGGGTACCTCTCACATAAGGACCAGCCCAAGTGTACCAGGGAGAGGCAGGGTTCCTCTCACATAAGGACCAGCCCAAGTGTACCAGGGAGAGGCAGGGTTCCTCTCACATAAGGACCAGCCCAAGTGTACCAGGGAGAGGCAGGGTTCCTCTCACATAAGGACCAGCCCAAGTGTACCAGGGAGAGGCAGGGTTCCTCTCACATAAGGACCAGCCCAAGTGTACCAGGGAGAGGCAGGGTACCTCTCACACAAGGACCAGCCCCAGTGTACCAGGGAGAGGCAGGGTTCCTCTCACATAAGGACCAGCCCAAGTGTACCAGGGAGAGGCAGGGTTCCTCTCACATAAGGACCAGCCCAAGTGTACCAGGGAGAGGCAGGGTTCCTCTCACATAAGGACCAGCCCAAGTGTACCAGGGAGAGGCAGGGTTCCTCTCACATAAGGACCAGCCCAAGTGTACCAGGGAGAGGCAGGGTTCCTCTCACATAAGGACCAGCCCAAGTGTACCAGGGAGAGGCAGGGTTCCTCTCACATAAGGACCAGCCCAAGTGTACCAGGGAGAGGCAGGGTTCCTCTCACATAAGGACCAGCCCAAGTGTACCAGGGAGAGGCAGGGTACCTCTCACACGGACTACCAGCCCATTGCATTGGCCCTAGGAGGGCAGGTTCCAGGTTCTCACCTCAAGGATAGGCCCAGTGTACCAGGGGCGGTAGGCACCTTCCTTACCCCCATAAGGACCAGCCCTAGTGTTCTTACCTGGGAGGCGAGGGTTCCTCTCCCACATAAGGAGACCAACCCTAAGTGTACCCCAGGGAGGAGGCAGGGTTTCCTCCCTCCACGGATAAGGCTTTATTAGCCTTGGGAGGCAGGTTCCTCACATAAGGTACCAGGCCCAGTGGCTTTGGGGTATGGGGTTCCACTCCCTCACATAAGGACCAGCCCAAGTGTACCAGGGAGAGGCAGGGTTCCTCTCACATAAGGACCAGCCCAAGTGTACCAGGGAGAGGCAGGCCTCTCACATAAGGACCAGCCCAAGTGTACCTCTTCCTCTCACATAAGGACCAGCCCAAGTGTACCAGGGAGAGGCAGGGTACCTCTCACATAAGGACCAGCCCAATGTACCAGGGAGACGCAGGGTTCCTCTCACATAAGGACCAGCCCAAGTGTACCAGGGAGAGGCAGGGTACCTCTCACATAAGGACCAGCCCAAGTGTACCAGGGAGAGGCAGGGTTCCTCTCACATAAGGACCAGCCCAAGTGTACCAGGGAGAGGCAGGGTACCTCTCACATAAGGACCAGCCCAAGTGTACCAGGGAGAGGCAGAGTTCCTCTCACATAAGGACCAGCCCAAGTGTACCAGGGAGAGGCAGGGTACCTCTCACATAAGGACCAGCCCAAGTGTACCAGGGAGACGCAGGGTTCCTCTCACATAAGGACCAGCCCAAGTGTACCAGGGAGAGGCAGGGTACCTCTCACATAAGGACTCAGGCCCTCCAAGTGTACCCCCAGGCAGGAGGCAGGGTTCCTCCCCTCACCTGGGACCAGCCCAGTAGTAAGTGTGCCAGGGAGGTGGGTAGGACCTCTCACCATGATGACCAGGCCCAAGTGTTGCCCTCAGGGAGGGGCAGGGTTCCTCCCTCACATGGACTGACCCAGTGTTAGCCAGGGAGACGGCAGGGTTCCACCTCTCACCTGGACCAGCCCTGAAGTGTACCTGGGCAGGAGGACAGGGGTTCCTACCCCTGCCACATAAGGACCAGCCCAGCCCAAGTGTACCAGGGAGAGGCAGGGTTCCTCTCACATAAGGACCAGCCCAAGTGTACCAGGGAGAGGCAGGGTACCTCTCACAAAAGCACCAGCCCAAGTGTACCAGGGAGGGGCAGGGTTCCTCTCACATAAGGACCAGCCCAAGTGTACCAGGGAGAGGCAGGGTTCCTCTCACATAAGGACCAGCCCAAGTGTACCAGGGAGAGGCAGGGTTCCTCTCACACGGACCTGCCCAAGTGTACCAGGGAGGGGCAGGGTTCCTCTCACACGGACCAGCCCAAGTGTACCAAGGTACCAGGGAGGCAGGGTTCCTCTCACACGGACCAGCCCAAGTGTACCAGGGAGAGGCAGGGTTCCTCTCACATAAGGACCAGCCCAAGTGTACCAGGGAGAGGCAGGGTACCTCTCACATAAGGACCAGCCCAAGTGTACCAGGGAGAGGCAGGGTTCCTCTCACACGGACTCTCTGACCAGGGAGAGGCAGGGTTCCTCTCACATAAGGACCAGCCCAAGTGTACCAGGGAGAGGCAGGGTACCTCTCACACGGACCAGCCCAAGTGTACAGGGAGAGGCAGGGTACACGGACCAGCCCAAGTGTACCAGGGAGAGGCAGGGTACCTCTCACATAAGGACCAGCCCAAGTGTACCAGGGAGAGGCAGGGTACCTCTCACATAAGGACCAGCCCAAGTGTACCAGGGAGAGGCAGGGTTCCTCTCACACGGACCAGCCCAAGTGTACCAGGGAGACGCAGGGTTCCTCTCACACGGACCAGCCCAAGTGTACCAGGGAGACGCAGGGTTCCTCTCACACGGACCAGCCCAAGTGTACCAGGGAGACGCAGGGTTCCTCTCACACGGACCAGCCCAAGTGTACCAGGGAGAGGCAGGGTTCCTATCACACGGACCAGCCCAAGTGTACCAGGGAGAGGCATGGTTCCTCTCACATAAGGACCAGCCCAAGTGTACCAGGGAGAGGCAGGGTTCCTCTCACACGGACCAGCCCAAGTGTACCAGGGAGGGGCAGGGTTCCTCTCACATAAGGACCAGCCCAAGTGTACCAGGGAGACGCAGGGTTCCTCTCACACGGACCAGCCCAAGTGTACCAGGGAGAGGCAGGGTTCCTCTCACATAAGGACCAGCCCAAGTGTACCAGGGAGAGGCAGGTTTCCTCTCACACGGACCAGCCCAAGTGTACCAGGGAGGGGCAGGGTTCCTCTCACATAAGGACCAGCCCAAGTGTACCAGGGAGACGCAGGGTTCCTCTCACATAAGGACCAGCCCAAGTGTACCAGGGAGGGGCAGGGTTCCTCTCACATAAGGACCAGCCCAAGTGTACCAGGGAGAGGCAGGGTTCCTCTCACATAAGGACCAGCCCAAGTGTACCAGGGAGAGGCAGGGTTCCTCTCACATAAGGACCAGCCCAAGTGTACCAGGGAGAGGCAGGGTTCCTCTCACATAAGGACCAGCCCAAGTGTACCAGGGAGAGGCAGGGTTCCTCTCACATAAGGACCAGCCCAAGTGTACCAGGGAGACGCAGGGTTCCTCTCACACGGACCAGCCCAAGTGTACCAGGGAGACGCAGGGTTCCTCTCACACGGACCAGCCCAAGTGTACCAGGGAGAGGCAGGGTTCCTATCACACGGACCAGCCCAAGTGTACCAGGGAGAGGCAGGGTACCTCTCACATAAGGACCAGCCCAAGTGTAACAGGGAGAGGCAGGGTTCCTCTCACACGGACCAGCCCAAGTGTACCAGGGAGGGGCAGGGTTCCTCTCACATAAGGACCAGCCCAAGTGTACCAGGGAGGGGCAGGGTTCTCTCACATAAGGACCAGCCCAAGTGTACCAGGGAGAGGCAGGGTTCCTCTCACATAAGGACCAGCCCAAGTGTACCAGGGAGAGGCAGGGTTCCTCTCACATAAGGACCAGCCCAAGTGTACCAGGGAGGGGCAGGGTACCTCTCACATAAGGACCAGCCCAAGTGTACCAGGGAGAGGCAGGGTTCCTCTCACATAAGGACCAGCCCAAGTGTACCAGGGAGACGCAGGGTTCCTCTCACATAAGGACCAGCCCAAGTGTACCAGGGAGGGGCAGGGTTCCTCTCACATAAGGACCAGCCCAAGTGTACCAGGGAGAGGCAGGGTTCCTCTCACACGGACCAGCCCAAGTGTACCAGGGAGAGGCAGGGTTCCTCTCACACGGACCAGCCCAAGTGTACCAGGGAGAGGCAGGGTTCCTCTCACACGGACCAGCCCAAGTGTACCAGGGAGAGGCAGGGTTCCTCTCACACGGACCAGCCCAAGTGTACCAGGGAGAGGCAGGGTTCCTCTCACACGGACCAGCCCAAGTGTACCAGGGAGAGGCAGGGTTCCTCTCACACGGACCAGCCCAAGTGTACCAGGGAGAGACAGGGTTCCTCTCACACGGACCAGCCCAAGTGTACCATGGAGAGGCAGGGTACCTCTCACACAAGGACCAGCCCAAGTGTACCAGGGAGAGGCAGGGTTCCTCTCACACGGACCAGCCCAAGTGTACCAGGGAGAGGCAGGGTTCCTCTCACACGGACCAGCCCAAGTGTACCAGGGAGAGGCAGGGTTCCTCTCACACGGACCAGCCCAAGTGTACCAGGGAGAGGCAGGGTTCCTCTCACACGGACCAGCCCAAGTGTACCAGGGAGAGGCAGGGTTCCTCTCACACGGACCAGCCCAAGTGTACCAGGGAGAGGCAGGGTACCTCTCACACAAGGACCAGCCCAAGTGTACCAGGGAGAGGCAGGGTTCCTCTCACACGGACAAGCCCAAGTGTACCAGGGAGAGGCAGGGTTCCTCTCACAAGGACCAGCCCAAGTGTACCAGGGAGAGGCAGGGTTCCTCTCACACGGACCAGCCCAAGTGTACCAGGGAGAGGCAGGGTTCCTCTCACGCGGACCAGCCCAAGTGTACCAGGGAGAGGCAGGGTACCTCTCACACAAGGACCAGCCCAAGTGTACCAGGGAGAGGCAGGGTTCCTCTCACACGGACCAGCCCAAGTGTACCAGGGAGAGGCAGGGTTCCTCTCACACGGACCAGCCCAAGTGTACCAGGGAGGGGCAGGGTTCCTCTTACAAGGACCAGCCCAAGTGTACCAGGGAGAGGCAGGGTTCCTCTCACACAAGGACCAGCCCAAGTGTACCAGGGAGAGTCAGGGTTCCTCTCACACAAGGACCAGCCCAAGTGTACCAGGGAGAGGCAGGGTTCCTCTCACACGGACCAGCCCAAGTGTACCAGGGAGAGGCAGGGTTCCTCTCACACGGACCAGCCCAAGTTTAACAGGGAGAGGCAGGGTTCCTCTCACACGGACCAGCCCAAGTGTACCAGGGAGAGGCAGGGTTCCTCTCACATAAGGACCAGCCCAAGTGTACCAGGGAGAGGCAGGGTTCCTCTCACACGGACCAGCCCAAGTGTACCAGGGAGAGGCAGGGTTCCTCTCACATAAGGACCAGCCCAATGTACCAGGGAGACGCAGGGTTCCTCTCACATAAGGACCAGCCCAAGTGTACCAGGGAGAGGCAGAGTTCCTCTCACACGGACCAGCCCAAGTGTACCAGGGAGAGGCAGGGTTCCTCTCACATAAGGACCAGCCCAAGTGTACCAGGGAGACGCAGGGTTCCTCTCACATAAGGACCAGCCCAAGTGTACCAGGGAGAGGCAGGGTTCCTCTCACATAAGGACCAGCCCAAGTGTACCAGGGAGAGGCAGGGTTCCTCTCACATAAGGACCAGCCCAAGTGTACCAGGGAGAGGCAGGGTTCCTCTCACATAAGGACCAGCCCAAGTGTACCAGGGAGGGGCAGGGTTCCTCTCACATAAGGACCAGCCCAAGTGTACCAGGGAGAGGCAGGGTTCCTCTCACATAAGGACCAGCCCAAGTGTACCAGGGAGAGGCAGGGTTCCTCTCACACGGACCTGCCCAAGTGTACCAGGGAGGGGCAGGGTTCCTCTCACACGGACCAGCCCAAGTGTACCAAGGAGAGGCAGGGTTCCTCTCACACGGACCAGCCCAAGTGTACCAGGGAGAGGCAGGGTTCCTCTCACACGGACCAGCCCAAGTGTACCAGGGAGAGGCAGGGTACCTCTCACACAAGGACCAGCCCAAGTGTACCAGGGAGAGGCAGGGTTCCTCTCACACGGACCAGCCCAAGTGTACCAGGGAGAGGCAGGGTTCCTCTCACACGGACCAGCCCAAGTGTACCAGGGAGAGGCAGGGTTCCTCTCACACGGACCAGCCCAAGTGTACCAGGGAGAGGCAGGGTTCCTCTCACACGGACCAGCCCAAGTGTACCAGGGAGAGGCAGGGTTCCTCTCACACGGACCAGCCCAAGTGTACCAGGGAGAGGCAGGGTTCCTCTCACACGGACCAGCCCAAGTGTACCAGGGAGAGGCAGGGTTCCTCTCACACGGACCAGCCCAAGTGTACCAGGGAGAGGCAGGGTACCTCTCACACAAGGACCAGCCCAAGTGTACCAGGGAGAGTCAGGGTTCCTCTCACACGGACCAGCCCAAGTGTACCAGGGAGAGGCAGGGTTCCTCTCACACGGACCAACCCAAGTGTACCAGGGAGAGGCAGGGTTCCTCTCACACGGACCAGCCCAAGTGTACCAGGGAGAGGCAGGGTTCCTCTCACACAAGGACCAGCCCAAGTGTACCAGGGAGAGGCAGGGTTCCTCTCACACGGACCAGCCCAAGTGTACCAGGGAGAGGCAGGGTACCTCTCACACGGACCAGCCCAAGTGTACCAGGGAGAGGCAGGGTTCCTCTCACACGGACCAGCCCAAGTGTACCAGGGAGGGGCAGGGTTCTTCTCACACAAGGACCAGCCCAAGTGTACCAGGGAGGGGCAGGGTTCTTCTCACACAAGGACCAGCCCAAGTGTACCAGGGAGAGGCAAAGGTCCTCTCACACAAGGACCAGCCGAAGGGTACCAGGGACAGGCAGGGATACTATCACACAAGAACAAGCCCAAGAGTACCAGGGAGAGGCAGGGGTACTGTCGCACATGAACCACTCCAGGATAACAAGGAGAGGCAGGGGTACTATCACACAAGGACCTCCTCAGGGTAACAGGAAGAGGCTGGGGCACTCTCACGAAAGGGCCACCCCAGAGTAACAAGGAGAGGCAGGGGCACTCTCACGCAAGTACCTTCCCAGGGTAACAGGGAGAGGCAGGGATACTTACACACATGGACCTCCCCAGGGTAATCATACATTAATGGAGGTGTTCGTCAATGCTGATCTGGGGAATAAATTGTTGATGGTATTGTACAAGTTTCGAGTCAGTGAACTGCTGCACCACAATCTACAATCTCTTTCTTTCTTTCTTTTTTTTTTTTACACAGGTTTTGACAAGGTTAGGTTAAGGATCCCTAGCTCTATTGACAAGCTATTTACAGGTTAAGGATTCCTAACTTTATTGACAAGTTAAGAGCTGTTACCTACATCAACTTATTTGAAAGCATTTTTATTGTTACGGAACATACAAGTAGGGAACTGGATGAAGTTGGAGCCATCTTTGGGCCAGCATTTTCATCTGATCAACTGACTTTATCTCGTTGATATCATAATGTTCTCTCTCTCTCACTGTGTGTGGAAGGAGGAAGGTTGGATATCTTAGAGCGTCCATGTTCCTCTTCTCCCTCTCTCCATTTTCTTTCCTCTGTCTCCTGTGTATAATTTAACTTGCCTCCGCTCTGGGATAAGAACATAAGAACATAAGATGATGGAGTTATATTAATAAAAACTCATTTCTCCTGTTTATGGGATAGGCTATGCTGTGAGAGGGTGATTCCCAAGTAATAGTGACTCTAGCTATACTGGAAGGAAACCTTCGAAGTTGCCGTAGTTGATAAACCCTTGCTGGAGTCCTTGACGAAATCCTCATTGACTCACCAAATTCTGTCAGCTCTGGTTGACAGATTGCAACACCTTGTTCGAGCCGTTTTGAACGATGGAATACCACAGGGAAAACATGTGAACAAGAAACAGGATAAGTTGTAGTCAGCTGTGTGTCAGAGATTTCATTTGGTCAACTGACTATTTCGTTGATGTTGTTATGATGTACGAACATGTACCAGACTTAAATCTTTTCAGAGTGAATGATCTCCGATGAAGAAATTTTCTCGAGAAGGGTACAGGCAAAGTACCCTTGCTGCTTGTTGTCCGTCTTGTGGTACAGAGGCTGTCTTCTTGCTGTCAGCTAAGTGGAGCCAAGTGTGGTATCGTAACATTATTTGTCTTGCACATAACAGAAGGCCTCCCACATCTCTCCAGTGTTGAATGCTCCGCCGAAATGACAGCTCTGTCCAGGCCGGGTTCAAGAGAGAGAAAACAAGTCTTGCTCGGTTCTCTCTCTCTCTCATCAAGAAGTCGTAGATGAGACGGTAGACAGGCAATCCAAGGAAGTAGTGCATACTCAAGGTGTGAGCACATTTGTACCTCTGACAGTTTTATTTCCAGGGTCTACTATCGAACAGGTGCGAGATACGCCTTAATGCTATTAGCTTCTCGGTTGCTTTGTTTACAAGATTAACAAGGTAAACGTGATTCTTTATAGACATTTTGGACTCAAATTTCACCCCTAGGATATCCACCTCATCCCCGGAATCTAACACTCTTCCATTCATTCTAACCTTTGTTCCAGCACTAATATCATGCTGCCTAGAGACCATCATCATTTGTTTTCTCAACCAAACGTAACCTGATGACGTTTTTCCCAGCCTGATACAGCTTTAAGCTGGTGATTGATGTGCTTGAGAGCAGCTGGTATTTCTTCTCTTGAATGAGTAAATGTCAGAATACAGTTATTTGCGTAGGAAATGGGATTCTGGGATGACGCGAAGGTCATTGAAGTAGACATTCCATAACAAGAGGACCAAGCACCTTTATGGAATACTATCTGTCTCTGTCTGTCTGTCTCTCTCTGTTTAACCCCACAACCACCAACAGCAGCAACAGTCACAATAACAACACAAACAACACAACAACAAACGACAAGAATTACAAAGCAAACAATAACAATAATATTAACACTAACAACAAAAACAACGACACCAGCAACAACAACAATAACAAAAAAGCCAACAGTAACAACACAAACAACAATGATAACACAGATAACAAAAACAGCAAACAAAAACAACAAAATTACACTTTGTCAAACCAGATTGCAGCAACTAACTCAAAATCATTCACATTATATATTTGTTTTTCATTGTTCACGTCATTGCGAGAGTGTTGATTATTTTTGGTTTGAGAAACAAGATTGCTGCTATAACTGAGAAACCCATATATTTACTGCCTTCTGCAGCGGTATATAATGCCTGCTGCAGCGGTATATAATGCCTGCTGCGGCGGTATATAATGCCTGCTGCGGCGGTATATAATGCCTGCTGCAGCGGTATATAATGCCTGCTGCAGCGGTATATAATGCCTGCTGCGGCGGTATATAATGCCTGCTGCAGCGGTATATAATGCCTGCTGCAGCGGTATATAATGCCTGCTGCAGCGGTATATAATGCCTGCTGCAGCGGTATATAATGCCTGCTGCAGCGGTATATAATGCCTGTTGCAGCGGTATATAATGCCTGTTGCAGCGGTATATAATGCCTTCTGCAGCGGTATATAATGCCTGCTGCAGCGGTATATAATGCCTGCTGCAGCGGTATATAATGCCTGCTGCAGCGGTATATAATGCCTTCTGCAGCGGTATATAATGCCTGCTGCAGCGGTATATAATGCCTGCTGCAGCGGTATATAATGCCTTCTGCAGCGGTATATAATGCCTGCTGCAGCGG
Source organism: Cherax quadricarinatus (assembly GCF_038502225.1). Lineage (NCBI taxonomy): Eukaryota > Metazoa > Arthropoda > Malacostraca > Decapoda > Parastacidae > Cherax > Cherax quadricarinatus. The sequence continues at coordinate 9,081,875 of NC_091294.1, read as the reverse complement.
TATATAATGCCTGTTGCAGCGGTATATAATGCCTGTTGCAGCGGTATATAATGCCTTCTGCAGCGGTATATAATGCCTGCTGCAGCGGTATATAATGCCTGCTGCAGCGGTATATAATGCCTGCTGCAGCGGTATATAATGCCTGCTGCAGCGGTATATAATGCCTGCTGCAGCGGTATATAATGCCTGCTGCAGCGGTATATAATGCCTGCTGCAGCGGTATATAATGCCTGTTGCAGCGGTATATAATGCCTGCTGCAGCGGTATATAATGCCTGCTGCAGCGGTATATAATGCCTGCTGCAGCGGTATATAATGCCTGCTGCAGCGGTATATAATGCCTGCTGCAGCGGTATATAATGCCTGCTGCAGCGGTATATAATGCCTGCTGCAGCGGTATATAATGCCTGCTGCAGCGGTATATAATGCCTGCTGCAGCGGTATATAATGCCTGCTGCGGCGGTATATAATGCCTGCTGCAGCGGTATATAATGCCTGCTGCAGCGGTATATAATGCCTGCTGCAGCGGTATATAATGCCTGCTGCAGCGGTATATAATGCCTGCTGCAGCGGTATATAATGCCTGCTGCAGCGGTATATAATGCCTGCTGCAGCGGTATATAATGCCTGCTGCAGCGGTATATAATGCCTGTTGCAGCGGTATTTAATGCCTGCTGCAGCGGTATATAATGCCTGCTGCAGCGGTATATAATGCCTGCTGCAGCGGTATATAATGCCTGCTGCAGCGGTATATAATGCCTGCTGCAGCGGTATATAATGCCTGCTGCAGCGGTATATAATGCCTGCTGCAGCGGTATATAATGCCTGCTGCAGCGGTATATAATGCCTGCTGCAGCGGTATATAATGCCTGCTGCAGCGGTATATAATGCCTGTTGCAGCGGTATATAATGCCTGCTGCAGCGGTATATAATGCCTGCTGCAGCGGTATATAATGCCTGTTGCAGCGGTATATAATGCCTGTTGCAGCGGTATATAATGCCTGCTGCAGCGGTATATAATGCCTGCTGCAGCGGTATATAATGCCTGTTGCAGCGGTATATAATGCCTGTTGCAGCGGTATATAATGCCTGCTGCAGCGGTATATAATGCCTGCTGCAGCGATATATAATGCCTGTTGCAGCGGTATATAATGCCTGCTGCAGCGGTATATAATGCCTGCTGCAGCGGTATATAATGCCTGTTGCAGCGGTATATAATGCCTGCTGCAGCGGTATATAATGCCTGTTGCAGCGGTATATAATGCCTGCTGCAGCGGTATATAATGCCTGCTGCAGCGGTATATAATGCCTGCTGCAGCGGTATATAATGCCTGCTGCAGCGGTATATAATGCCTGCTGCAGCGGTATATAATGCCTGCTGCAGCGGTATATAATGCCTGTTGCAGCGGTATATAATGCCTGTTGCAGCGGTATATAATGCCTTCTGCAGCGGTATATAATGCCTGCTGCAGCGGTATATAATGCCTGCTGCAGCGGTATATAATGCCTGCTGCAGCGGTATATAATGCCTTCTGCAGCGGTATATAATGCCTGCTGCAGCGGTATATAATGCCTGCTGCAGCGGTATATAATGCCTTCTGCAGCGGTATATAATGCCTGCTGCAGCGGTATATAATGCCTGTTGCAGCGGTATATAATGCCTGTTGCAGCGGTATATAATGCCTTCTGCAGCGGTATATAATGCCTGCTGCAGCGGTATATAATGCCTGCTGCAGCGGTATATAATGCCTGCTGCAGCGGTATATAATGCCTGCTGCAGCGGTATATAATGCCTGCTGCAGCGGTATATAATGCCTGCTGCAGCGGTATATAATGCCTGCTGCAGCGGTATATAATGCCTGTTGCAGCGGTATATAATGCCTGCTGCAGCGGTATATAATGCCTGCTGCAGCGGTATATAATGCCTGCTGCAGCGGTATATAATGCCTGCTGCAGCGGTATATAATGCCTGCTGCAGCGGTATATAATGCCTGCTGCAGCGGTATATAATGCCTGCTGCAGCGGTATATAATGCCTGCTGCAGCGGTATATAATGCCTGCTGCAGCGGTATATAATGCCTGCTGCAGCGGTATATAATGCCTGCTGCGGCGGTATATAATGCCTGCTGCAGCGGTATATAATGCCTGCTGCAGCGGTATATAATGCCTGCTGCAGCGGTATATAATGCCTGCTGCAGCGGTATATAATGCCTGCTGCAGCGGTATATAATGCCTGCTGCAGCGGTATATAATGCCTGCTGCAGCGGTATATAATGCCTGTTGCAGCGGTATTTAATGCCTGCTGCAGCGGTATATAATGCCTGCTGCAGCGGTATATAATGCCTGCTGCAGCGGTATATAATGCCTGCTGCAGCGGTATATAATGCCTGCTGCAGCGGTATATAATGCCTGCTGCAGCGGTATATAATGCCTGCTGCAGCGGTATATAATGCCTGGTGCAGCGGTATATAATGCCTGCTGCAGCGGTATATAATGCCTGCTGCAGCGGTATATAATGCCTGTTGCAGCGGTATATAATGCCTGCTGCAGCGGTATATAATGCCTGCTGCAGCGGTATATAATGCCTGTTGCAGCGGTATATAATGCCTGTTGCAGCGGTATATAATGCCTGCTGCAGCGGTATATAATGCCTGCTGCAGCGGTATATAATGCCTGTTGCAGCGGTATATAATGCCTGTTGCAGCGGTATATAATGCCTGCTGCAGCGGTATATAATGCCTGCTGCAGCGATATATAATGCCTGTTGCAGCGGTATATAATGCCTGCTGCAGCGGTATATAATGCCTGCTGCAGCGGTATATAATGCCTGTTGCAGCGGTATATAATGCCTGCTGCAGCGGTATATAATGCCTGTTGCAGCGGTATATAATGCCTGCTGCAGCGGTATATAATGCCTGCTGCAGCGGTATATAATGCCTGCTGCAGCGGTATATAATGCCTGCTGAAGCGGTATATAATGCCTGCTGCAGCGGTATATAATGCCTGTTGCAGCGGTATATAATGACTGCTGCAGCGGTATATAATGCCTGTTGCAGCGGTATATAATGCCTGCTGCAGCGGTATATAATGCCTGCTGCAGCGGTATATAATGCCTACTGCAGCGGTATATAATGCCTGCTGCAGCGGTATATAATGCCTGCTGCAGCGGTATATAATGCCTGCTGCAGCGGTATATAATGCCTGCTGCAGCGGTATATAATGCCTGCTGCAGCGGTATATAATGCCTGTTGCAGCGGTATATAATGCCTGCTGCAGCGGTATATAATGCCTGCTGCAGCGGTATATTTCACCTCCTGCAGCAGTATATATTACCTGCTGCAGCAATATATATTGCAAGCAGTATATATTACTGCAGCAACATATTGTTGCAGTATACATTTCTCACTGCAGCGAATTATACTTCCTGCTGCAGCCTTATGTACTACCTGTTGCAGTGCTATGTACATCCTGTTGCTTACGTCTATAATGCCTACTGCAGCAGTATGTACTACTTGCTACAGTAGTAAATATTCCCGCTACAGTACAGAGGTATATTCTTCCTATGTTTAACATTTGTTGACGTTTCGGAATTTTGTGGGTTTTTTTTTTCGACTGGGTAAAGTAGGCAGAGAGACAGGAACACTGACAGTCACACAGGCAGGAAGACAGGCTGAAAGATATACAGACAGACAGACAGGCAAACAGACCTATTTTTCCCATGCATAAACCACACGAGTATTCCAATTTAAATTTCAAGCAGGCAATTGGGATATAATTAACGCAGCCCTGCAATCGTGCGTTCAATTGCACGTGCGTGCATCCCTTTGATGGTGCACATTACGCAACCCACACTGAGTCCGTAGTAATTATCGGGTAGTTGATGGAGAAAAATGGAACTTGAGTACGTTTCAAAGTTGTGTTTAATTACCTATTTGTAATAGCATATACGAGACTGCAAGGGGGATTATGATGAGCTCTAGCTCTTGATCCCGCTTCTGAACTTTCTATTGATTGATATGAAATAGGCCTGTGATATTATGAACTCTTGCATAGTGTTCACTACCACTGTGCCTGAGTTCAGCTCAGTTCATTCCATGCATGTTCTTATGTTCAAGACATAATTTATGATAATTTGATAGCTGGGTGAGGAATTTCTATTCATTCTCTCTTGTTCATGTTGCGTCTCCAACGCAGGGTGCTCTGTCTAGGTCAGTGGAGGGTGTTATTAGGGCCGCAAACCAAGAATGTTTAGAGGTTTGGTTTTTGGAGGAGAAAATGGATTATGGGAATTTTGATTTAGGTTTTGATATCAAGAATTTTAAGAATAACAGTCATCAAGTTACAGTGAATATTGATGGTAACAGAAACTGTGGGAAAGCAAACTGAATATGGAAAAGTTGCAGGAGAAAAAAAATCTTAACATATTTTATACTAATAGTCGAATTGCCTGGAATAAAATGAATGAGTTAGGGTTGAGAGCGTGTGCGCGAAACATTGACATCACTGCCGAGTGTCACATTCAAGGGTTCAAAGTTATTCATACTGGTAAAAATAACGGGAAAAGGGATGGGGAAACTATATATTTTATTATTATTAACAAATCGGCCCATTTCCACCATGACAGGGTGGCCCGAAAAAGAATAACTCTGATCATCATTCACTCCATCACTGTCTTGCCAGAGGCATGCTTACACTACAGTTATAAATCTGCAACATTAACACCCCTCCTTGAGAGTGCAGGCACTGTACTTCCCATCTCCAGGACTCAAGTCCGGCCTGCCGATTTCCCTGAATCCCTTCATAAATGTTATCTTGCTTACACTTCAACAGCACGTCAAGTCCTAAAAACCATTTGTCTCCATTTGTTCCTATTTAACATGCTCACGCATGCTTGCTGGAAGTCCAAGCCCCTCGCACACAAAACCTCCTTTACCCCCTCCCTCCAACCTTTCCTAGGCCCACCCCTACCCCGCCTTCCCTCCACTACAGACTCATACACTCTCGAAGTCCTTCTATTTCGTTCCACTCTACATGTCCAAACCATCTCAACAACCCCTCCTTAGCCCTCTGGATAATAGTTTTGGTAATCCCGCACCTCCTCCTAATCTCCTAATCACCACACATTGACATCTCCACTGCCTCCAGCCTTCTCCTTGTTGCAACATTCACCACTCATGCCTCACACTTATGCAGGAGCATTGGTATAACGCTACTCTCATACATTCCCCTCTTTCCTTCCATGGATAAAGTTGTCTCCACAGACTCCTCACTGCACCACTCAGCTTTTCCCCTCGTCGATTCTGTGATTAGCTTCATCTTTCATAGACCCATATGCTATCACTTCCACTCCCAAATATCTGAATATATTCACCTCCTCCATACTCTCTCCCTCCAATCTGATGTCCAATCTTCTGTTACCGATTTTTTTGTTATCCTCATTACCTTACTCTTTCCTATATTCACTTTTAATTTCCTTCTTTTGCATACCCTACCAAACTCAACAACAAACCTCTGGAACTTCTCTTAAGACTCTCCCAAAAGCACAGTGTCATCAGCAAAGAGCAACTGTGACAACTCCTACTAAGTGTTAGATTCTTTATCTTTTATCCCCACACCTTTTGCCAACACCCGAGCATTCACTTCTCTTACAACTCCATCTAAGGGCTACTTTTACTGGGAAATAATCTCCCTCTTGCCTACATACTTTAACCTGAGTCTCACTATCCTCGTGAAGACTCTTCACTGTTATATGTCCGAGATAATATTAATTGTTGCATAAAAACAAGTATAAAAATCCCTGGATTAGACAAGATCTGTGTAGGTAGAATTTCCAGGGCAAGAACAATTATTTTAGGGGTTATATACCAGCCCCTAAGTTAAATAGCGACAGAGGCAGACTTTTTGGGGGCGATAATGTTCAGGCTTCTAGACATGATAACATAGTAACAGTAGCGGATTTTGACTTCAGTCAAATTGACTGGACTACTTTGACCGGAAATTTGGAGTTCAGTGATTTCCTAGAAGTAGTTCAGGACTGCTTTCTGAAGAAGTTTGTAACAGAAGCTACCAGAGGTAATAATCTGCTAGACCTGGTTTTGTTAAATAAAGAAACCCTCGTTAACTATCTATAGATCACCGAAGAGCTTGGCGCGAGTAATCACAAATTTAATATTACCTTTAATATTACCTGGAAATACGAGAATAAAGATAAAAGATAATACTGTAAGAGTACCTGATTTTCGTTCTGCCAGTTATAATGGACTTAGGCAACACTTTGCCTAGTCTTGACTAGGGATATCTGTCTCATGATAGATCTGCGAATATAATTATTTTCTTAATAATGAACAAAGTGCCCAAACTATATATATTCCCCAGAGAGACATTAGGTCAATTAAGAATGATCATAAATGGATGAACAAGAAACAAAAGCATCTATTAGGAGAGAAAAGAGGAATTTAAAGGACCATATAAAAGAGAGGTTAACCGTACTAACCAATACGTTCATTTTAAAAGAGTGGTAAAGAAGGGGACTAGAAAGGATAATCGCGACTATGAAATTAAAGGAGCTAGAGAACCAAAGACAAATTCTAAAGGGTTCTTTCAAGTGTATAGGTCCTGTAGGACATAGTTCAGGGAAACAATAACTTAATTAACAACTAAGGCAGAATAACTAATAATGAGCAGGAAATGTTTTTTTTAATAGTTATTTCTTATCAGTTTTCACACCAGAAGATAACTGATATCCCAGCAATTAATAATTATTCACGCCTTGAAGAAAATAAATTAAGTAATATTACAGTCACGAGGGATATGATTATCAAACAACACTAACTCCAAGGCTGAGGGACTGATTACCTCAGCCTGTCTTCTATTTATGTCCTAGAATCTGTATTGATAAAGCCACTGGAGGGCGAAACGTCTACAATAAAGATATCCAGATGTTACACATGTGTCATAACTTTTACCAAACAGAACAATGAGACATTTGTGCAACATATTTAAATCCTCATTAGGAAATAAAAACTTCCAAATGTTGCACAAGTGTTGCACTCTTCAACATGACTGTTTTCTAAAAAATTTACATTATATGAAACAACTACACAAACTAAAACAGTATAAAGTTCCCGGGCTCCGAGGAACTGCTCTCAATGGAACTTAAAGAATGCAAGTGGAAACTTAGTCAGCCGCAACGATCCTGTTTAACTCATCAGTCTAAACTAGTGTTGTGCTGGAGATGTGAAAGATGCCTAATGTAATTTCTTTATTTAAATCAGGGGATAAGTCAATTCCATCTAATTACCGTCCAATAAGCTGACGTCAATATTAAGGAAATTATTTAGAATCAGTTTTTAGCCAAAATTATTAGAAGACACCTTAATGAACATAACAAGTTCTAAAGATCTGAAGCTCGGGAATGATCATAACCGTAGCACTTATCAACTAAATAATGTAGAACTTAGCAGTACAGAATGCGAAAAGGACTTCGGGGTTATGGTAAGCAGCGACCTTAAACCAAGACAGCAATGCCTAAGCATACGTAATAAGGCAAATAGATTACTGGGATTTATATCAAGAAGTGTAAGCAACAGAAGTCCAGCGGTTATACTACAGCTTTATACATCATTAGAATGGCGTCACCTAGATTGCGCAGCACAGTTCTGGTCTCCATATTACAGAATGGATATAAATTCGTTAGAAAACATTCAGCGAAGAATGACAAAATTAATACATGTTAAAAATCTTCCTTATGAAGAAAAATAAGGTCCTTTAAATTACATTCACTTGTAAGACGAAGAATGAGGGAAGACCTGATCGAAGTGTATAAGTGGAAGATGGGTATTAAGAACAGGAATATAAATAAGGTCTTGAGGATATCTCTCCAGGAGAGAACCTGCAATAATGGATTGTTACGAACATAGCCGGTTGGTCCCTGCGTTATAGTGCTTCTCATAACAAATGAACGAACTTAGCACTTCTACGGGTCGTCACTCATAGAGGAAAAGGAATTTTCTTAGTTTCTATTTAATTAATTAATAACCATAACAACCAGTTAAACCCACTTCCTCATATTTTACACTATGAGTAGAACACTTATCACTCGCCTCATTAAAACATCACAGTACTAGGTTAAGTATTTACAAATGGCTCTGAGTGAGTCAGGAAATATATGTACATGCACAGGAGTTGTTTGAAAACTTGAACACCACACTGATAGAGCTCTTACATAAGGTTCATTCTGCAATAAGCCCTCTTATAACACCGAGACTTGCTTACTTGGTCTCACTTTCTTTAAGAGTTTCTCAACCGCCTTCTCCAACTGAGATAAGCCCTTGCAATGAGTTTCCGAAATTTCTGGTAGCTTCTAGGGAGGTGAATGGTGGTTTAAAGCTGGATACTTCCCTAGACCCTTCCTGGTCCAGAGGAAGGTATGAACTCAACAAGGTAAGGCTTTACCAGCCAACCTTGACTCGGTCGGAGCCGGGGTTGAGCAGGTCAAAACACCTACTGGTGCTTGGCCAGGTCGCACCAACAGTTTAGACTTATTAAATAACCTACCTATGTACAAAGCTAAATAATATACGGCCAGATAATATTATAAAGTCGAGTAAATTCATTTTAGCTACTAATGGAATTACTCCTGAATATAATATCAAGTGAAATAGCAAAAATAACATGTAAAAATATACCATTGCCATGGTATAAACCTTGGTAATAAATACCGACAAGTTGGTTTAGAAAGACACGTAAGCAAACACTATAACATATTTATTAGAAAACGTTTCAGTCCTGGGACCTTGATCAAGGTCCCAGGACCGAAACGTTTTCTAATAAATATGTTATAGTGTTTGCTTACGTGTCTTTCTAAACCATACCATTGCCATAATAACAAATAGAAATTGTCTACTTAAAATGAACAAAAGGGTGTAACATGGATTCAAATTAGATTAGTTTAGATTTAGAAAGGATATAGGAAAGTATTGGTTTGGAAATAGGGTAGTTGATGAGAGGAACAGTCTGCTTAGTAGGGTTGTTGAGGCTAAAACCTTGAGAAGTTTCAAATTTAGGTTGGATAAATACGTGAGTGAGAGGGGTTAGATTTGAATGGGTCTTGCACATGAGTAAATAAATTTATCAAAACTTATTGCTTGGGTAGCGTTTAAAATGAGATGGACAAATATTATGTTAGCGGGATGGATTTGTGAAGTACCTTCCTAGTATGGGCCAACAGGCATGCTACATTGTTCGTGTTCTTATGTTGTGTCCAGCAAGTTTGTAGGAGTGAGTCTCCCTGAACATTTCATGGACAATGTTGGGGTTCACGATGTAAATTTTATCAATGGAGCTATGCGCTGAGGCACTCAGACAGGCTCCTCAACCAGACCAGGTCACCTTAACAAAAACAAACAGTAGCACTGAAATTCACAGAGAAGAGTATAGTCAACAATGCTTAGGAATGTTTCATGGAAGGACAGAGTACACCTCCTGACAGTGAGAGCTCATCGTCCAGGGGATTTTCTGTTGGTTATCCTTAAATTCTTTTCTTGTAGACATACACCTCGACCCTCAGACCATTCACATGGATTTTCCTCGTCGCCTTGCTACCACTGTACTCATGGAACACATGTACAATATATCTGCTGCAGTGCATCGACAGGCCAGTTCAGATACCACGGTTTAGTTACCATAGCTTGAAGAGAATGTTCACAAGGCATGAAGAGATAATACCATCAACAAGAGGACCCTTGCAATCAGCCTGCACCAACACCAACAATGCATATCCAGAGGCAAGCCTTCAGATGAAATTTCCTTGACAGCCTTGACAGATGACAAGCAGGTGGTGTAGGACAGCAAATACTCGTCCACACTGGCTGTCACCTATCGTCAATACACCAGCGCAGGAGGTGCAGCTACCAGGTTCACGGAAAGGTTCATGGGAAAAGTTCGCATGCAAATTTCTGATCACCACTGTCTTGATGTATGAGGAATAATAATATTAATAATAAAAATAATAATAATTTATTCTGCTTATTATTATTATTATTATTATTATTATTATTATTATTATTATTATTATTATTATTATTATTGTTATTGCTATTATTATTATGCAGATTATATTATTATTATTACTATTATTATTAGGCAGAAGATTATATCTATATTATTATTATTATTATTATTATTATTATTATTATTATTATTATTATTATTATTATTATTAATTTTATTGTTGTTGTTATGAATGCTGATGTTGTTGACGTTGTTGTTTGGTAAGTTTATTTTAATAAACGTATTATGACGATAACCAGGAAGACTAATATAGAAGCTCCTGGAGAGCGAAACGTTGCTACACTAGCAATGTAAATAACAAGAGCTCTAACAATTATAGTGTAAAAAATAATCCACAAGAGATGTGTCTGGACCTTCAACACAAAGTTGGCACCAGCACTGACTTCATCACCTGGGGCGGGACATCGGCCCAGTACTGACTTCATCACCCGGGGGAGGGACATGGGACCAGTACTGACTTCATCACCTGGGGCGGGACATCGGCCCAGTACTGACTTCATCTCCCGGGGGAGGGACATGGGACCAGTACTGACTTCATCACCTGTGGCGGGACATCGGCCCAGTACTGACTTCATCTCCCGGGGGAGGGACATGGGACCAGTACTGACTTCATCACCTGGGGTGGGACATGGGCCCAGAGAACCTTTATAGCACATACAAGTTCCATCAAACACCTTAACTACTGGAAACGCTTGGAAGCACTAGACTTGTACTTACTGGAGTGAAGGCGAGAGAGATATATCATTATCTAGACTTGGAAAATCCTATAAAGAATGGTCCCGAATCTTCACACAGAAATCACTCCCTACGAAAGCAAAAGACTGGGCAGGCGGTGCAAAATATCCCCAATGAGCAGTAGGGGCACCATTGGTACACCATTGGACACAATAAGTGTCCGGGGCCCAAGACTGTTCAACAGCCTTGCACCATGCATAAGGGGAATTGCCAATAGGAGCTGGACAGATAAAGTCGGTGCCGGACCAGCCGGGTTTGATTCGTACGCTGGACTACGTGCGGCCAGCAGTAACAGCCAGGTTGATCAGGCCGGCACAGCAAGTTGTCCCGTGTGTGTGTGTGTGTGTGTGTGTGTGTGTGTGTGTGTGTGTGTGTGTGTGTGTGTGTGTGTGTGTGTGTGTGTGTGTGTGTGTGTGTGTGTGTGTGTGTGTGTGTGTGTGTGTGTGTGTTTGTGTGTTAGTTACCATTTTGTCCTAGGCACATGTCGATTAGACACTAGGCCTGTTGTGTGTGTGTGTGTGTGTGTGTGTGTGTGTGTGTGTGTGTGTTTGTGTGTGTGTGTGTGTGTGTGTGTGTGTGTGTGTGTGTGTGTGTTTGTGTGTGTGTGTGTGTGTGTGTATGTGTGTGTGTGTGTACTCACCTAATTATGGTTGCAGGGGCCGTGTCATTGCTCCTGGCCATTCCTCTTCACTGGTCGTTACTAGGTCACTTTCTCCTTGCTCCGTGAGCTTTATCATACCTCTTCTTTAAGCTATGTATGGGTCCTGCCTCCACCACATCACTTTCCAGACTATTCCACTTCTTGACAACTCTGTGACCCCTTGTTGATGTGTCCCATATCTGGAACATTCTGTCTCTGTTCACCTTGTCGATTCCTCTCAGTATTTTGTATGTTGGTATCATGTCCTTCCCTATCCTCCCTGTCCTCTGTCGTCAGGTCGATTTCCCTTAACCACTCCTCGTAGGATAACCCCTTAGCTCCGGGACTAGTCTAGTTGTAAACCTTTGCACTTTCTCTACTTTCCTGACGTACTTGGCCAGGTGTGAATTCCAGACTGGTGCTGCATACTCCAATATGGGCCTGATGTACACGGTGGTATGCTAAGCGTCCATATGCTGCAGCAGTTATTTGGTTGATGTGCGCCTCAGATGTGCTCGATATTATACTCACCCCAAGATCCTATTCCTTGAGTGAAGTTTGTAGTGTTTGGCCCCCTAGACTGTACTTTGTCTGCTGTCTTCTATGCCCTTCCCGGATCTTTATGACTTTGCACTTGGTGGAATTGAACTCAAATTGCTGGACCAGGCCTGTAACCTATCCAGATCCCTTTGTAGACCTGCCTGATCCTCCTCCGATTGAATTCTCCTCATTAACCTCACATCGTCTGCAAGCAGGGGCACTTCTGATTCTATTCCTTCCGTCATGCCATTCACACATACCAGAAACAGCATTATTTCTAAGACTGACCTCTGTGGAACCCCGCTCTTCACAGGTGGCCACTCAGACACCTCGTCAGATACTATGACTCACTGATACCTTTCTGCCAGGTATTCTCTGATCCGCTGTAGTGCACTTTCTGTTATACCTGCCTGGTTCTCCAGCTTTTGCAGTACTCTCTTGTGTGGAATTGTGTCGAACGCTTTATTACAGTCCAAAATCACGCAACCTACCCACCTCTCTCTCTCTCTCTCTCTCTCTCTCTCTCTCTCTCTCTCTCTCTCTCTCTCTTGTCTTACTGCTGTCAGCTTGTCATAAAACTCCAGTAGGTTTGTGACACAGGATTTCCCGTCCCTGAATCCGTGCTGGCTGTCGTTGAAAAGCTCATTCCTTTCTAGGTGGTCCACCACTCTTCTCCTGTGTGTGTGTGTGTGTGTGTGTGTGTGTGTGTGTGTGTGTGTGTGTGTGTGTGTGTGTGTGTGTGTGTGTGTGTGTGTGTGTGTGTGTGTGTGTGTGTGTGTGTGTGTGTGTGTGCCTGTCTGTGTGTGTGTATCTCTCTCTCTCTCTCTCTCTCTCTCTCTGTATCAGTTTTATTGGTATGTCACTTGTTTACATTTCCCTGCCTCTCCACCTCTCCCGTCCTGTCATATGTACAGACAAACAAACAGATAAAGAGAGGTTGAGCAAGGCTTTATTCCGACAACTTTCCACTTGTTGTTGAGATTTGTCAAGCTTTATCTCAGCTTCATAAAACATCTGAACTAAACTTCATCCCAACAAAAGCACGTCCTGCAGGGTTAGTATTTCCTTCACTCACATATACAACTGTATACGTGATACTTATGCGATATATCTATGTATGGGATGTACTTTGTATATAGGTTTTAAATATGTTTACGATTATAATTAATTAAAGTAAAATATAATTATTCAGATCAATTAAAAATTAGGAGTGACGTTTTTTCTGTCCTATGAGGAAGTTGTCACATTCTCTCTTGACAACAACCAGAGTTCTGTCGTAATATTCTTTATGCATAGAGGGATGACAGGTCCTGTAGGATTTTCCAGGTGTAAATTACAGTATACCTTTCTCGCCTACGATCCCAGTAGTTCAGAGGCTTGGTTGAATGTATACAGGCAGTGAAAGTTCCCTGAACGTTTTCCAGCTCACCAATCTTTCCTGCCTTGAAGGGAGCTGTTAGTATAAAGCAGTATTTTAACTTGCAGAGAACAAACGGCTTAAAGAGTACCATAACTGATTCAGTATCTCTTTTCCTGAAAGTTCTAGTTATATAGTCTTTCGTTTTCCTTGCTACGGCAGTACTAACATTGTCGTGATCCTTGAATGTGAGATCTTCTGACATTATTACTCCCATGTCTCGTACATGGAACATTCGCTCTATTGAATAATTTGAGTTTGTCCTGTACTCTGTTACAGTCTATTTCTTCCATTCTTTCTTAGCGGAGCAACCGAAGCTTGTTCTCGTTAAACATTATAATGTTGTCTGAGGCCCACTACAAGACTCGGTTTTTACAAGTTTGAAGATCTGTGTTTTGGACGGACGTCATTCTCATAGACATTTTGGTGTCATCAACAAAGGATGTTACGGTGTTTTCATTTATGTCTTTGTCGATGTCGGATATGAGAAAGAGAAACAGAAGTGGGCGAGAACTATGGCTTGAGAAACAGAGTTTTTCAATCACTGTGGCAGCCTCCAACTTCACTCTATTTACCAATACTTTCTGGAATCTATTTGTTAAGAAGTTAAATATCCATCTGCCCACTTTTCCAGTTAATCCTTTAGCAAAATCAGCGTACACTACAGCAACCTTTAGCTTGTCTAAAACTGCATCCAGAAATACATCACAATGATTTAGTAGTTGTGAAAGCCAAGAACAACCTGCCTTAAATTCGTGCTGCCCTAGATAGTGCAGTTGTAATTCCTTGTGATTAACAAATCTTGTTCCTTAGCACCTGTTCAGAGGTTTAGATATGTAAAATTAACGCTATTGGTCTACAGTTTAGTGCAGTTGTTTTACCATCACCTTAGTGAAGAGGGGGAATATTAGAGGCTTTTAATGACTGTGGGAAAATATTTGTGTCCACCTGTGACACCTGTGTTGGCTGTATACCTCGTGGCTTAGTAGTAACACACTCAGCTCACATATGAAGCACCTTGGTTGAGTTGAGGCCATGGGCAGGTTTCCTTGCACCTCTAGAAGTAGGTACCACAAGGTTAGATGACTGTCGTGGTTTGTATCCGGTAAAGAGGACCAAAAAACCGCAATTGAAATACTCCACAATGCCTGGCTCTCGTGAGTTACTACTACCTTTCCAGGTCAATAACCAGAACAGTCATCTTCTTCGTCCCTTTAAAGTTTAAAGGGAGGCTTTATGGATAGTTTAAAAGGTAAATGTTATGGTGACCCCCAAGGCTAGGAGAGAGTGAATCTGGCAAGTGGCAAATTAAGAGGCAGAGTCAGGAGCTGAGGATCGACCCCAGCAACCACAGACAGGTGAGTACACGGGTGCTTGGTAGCGGCCTCAGCTCACAAAAGGTGTGCTAGAGGTTCTGTTTCCGGAGAGATGAAAAAGTTGGCCATGTTTCCCTACTACTGCCGTGCGTCTTCTAGCAGTAAGTAGGTACCTGGGTGTTAGTCGACTGCTATGGGTCCCAGTCGACCCAGTGGGAATAAAACAGACTGATGAAGTGGCTTAAGTGAATTATCCTGGGTTACTAACACTCTGAATTAGTAATCAGAAACAAAAAAATCTTCTACACTCATTAATCACCTCCACACTAATAACATCACACCACAACCAAAACCCCCACACTGTACCCTCTGCCCACACCCCCCTCACCACACACCCCACCCCTACAGCAAACCCCCATAGGCCCTCTGCCCCCACATCTCTCATCATAAACCCCACCCCCACAGCAACCCCCCATAGGCCCTCACCAGGGCTTCCGCTCCTCCAACCCCACCATTCTCCCCGGATCACAGTTTTAGAAAAGAAGTTGAAAGTTTGGTATACGAGCAGGGATGGAATAATGAATAAATGTGAGGAGTGGCAAGAAAGAATCAAGGAGACATCCCCAGGCATCAAAGCAGTCACAGAAACGAAACTCACTGGGATGACAGACACAATCTTCCCACCCGGATATCAGATCCTGAGGAAAAACAGAAGGAGCAGAGGGGAAGGAGGGGTTGCACTGCTCGTAAAAAACCAATGGGGATTTGAGGAAATGGAAGGAATGGACGAGATTGGAGAAAGGGATTACACAGTAGGTACAATTCAGTCTGGGGGACATCAGGTAGTCATTGCAGTGATGTATAACCTGCCACAGAACTGCAGGAAGCCAAGAGAGGAATGTAAAGAGAGCAACAGAGCAATGGTGGACACACTAGCTGAGGTGGCCAGAAGAGCTCACTCGAGTAAAGCAAAGTTACTGGTCATGGGCGATTTCAACCACAGGGAGAATGACTGGGAAAACCTGGAGCCACACGGGGGTTCCAGAACATGTAGAGCCAAGATAATGGATGTGGTACTGAAAAGCCTCGTGCATCAACATGTGAGGGACACTACCAGAGAGTGAGAGGGGAGGATGAACCAGCAAGACTGGACCTCGTGTTCACGCTGAGTAGCTCGGACATAGAGAATATCACATATAAAACGCCCCTTTGAGCTAGTGATCACGTGGTTCTGAGCTCTGAATATGTGAAGTGAAGAGGGTAACAGGAGTGGAATGGGAAAAGCCAGACTACAAAAAGGGGGGCTACACAGGTAATTGGAACTTCCTGCAGGAAGTTCAGTGGGAAACAGAACTGGTAGGAAAGTCAGTAAACGAAATGATGGAGTACGTAACAACAAAATGCAAGGAGGCAGAGGAAAGGTTTGTTACCAAGGGCAACAGAAACAATGGGAAGACCAGAACGAGTCCTTGGTTTACCCGAAGGTGTTGGGAGGCGAAAACTAAGTGCACTAGAGAATGGAAAAAGTACAGAAGGCAAAGCACCCAGGAAAATAAAGAGATAAGTCGAAGAGCCAGAAACGAGTATGCACAGATATGGAGGGAGGCCCAGCGACAGTACGAAAACAACATAGCATCGAAAGTCAAGTCTAACACAAAACCGATGGATAGCCACATCAGGAGAAAGACAGCAGTCAAGAACCAGGTGATCAGGCTGAAGAAAGGAGGTGGGGAGCTCACAAAAAATGACAATGAAGTATGTGAGGAGCTCAACACGAGATTTAAGGAAGTATTTACAGTGGAGACAGAAAGAACTCTGGGAAGATGGAACAGAGGGGTACACCAACAAGGGATATACCAACAAGTGTTGAATTAAATACACACAACCGAGGAGGTGAAGATGCTACTAAGTGACCTTGATACCTCAAAGGCAGTGGGATCGGAAAACATCTTTCCATGGGTCCTTAGAGAGGGAGCAGAGATGCTTGGTGTGCCACTAACCACAATTTTCAACACATCCCTTGAAACTGGGCAACTACCTGAGGTATGGAAGACGGCAAATGTAGTCCCCATTTTTAAGAAAGGAGACAGAACTAAGAACTATAGACCAATACCTCTGATGTCCCACATCATAAAAATCTTTGAAAGAGTGCTAAGAAGCAGGATTGCAAATCAGCTGGATTCCCAAAATCTGCACAATCCAGGACAACATGGGTTCAGGGCAGGTCGCTCCTACCTCTCACAACTACTAGATCACTATGATATGGCCTTGGATGCACTGGAAGAAAATTAGAATGCAGATGTAATATGCACAGACTTTGCAAAAGCATTTGACAAATGCGATCATGGCGTAATAGCCCATAAAATACGTGCTAAAGGAATAACTGGGAAAGTGGGGAGATGGATCTTCAACTTCCTAACAAATCGAACACAAAGAGTAGTGGTCAACAGAGTTAAATCGGAGGCTGCCATAG
Source organism: Cherax quadricarinatus (assembly GCF_038502225.1). Classification (NCBI taxonomy): domain Eukaryota; kingdom Metazoa; phylum Arthropoda; class Malacostraca; order Decapoda; family Parastacidae; genus Cherax; species Cherax quadricarinatus. Next base: position 9,064,684 of record NC_091294.1, on the reverse strand, counting down.
TGAAGAGTTCTGCTCCACAAGGCACAGTACTCGCCCCCATCTTATTCCTCATCCTCATATCAGACATAGACAGAGATATACACCACAGCACCGTATCATCCTTTGCGGATGATACTAGGATCTGCATGAGGCTGTCATCTGCTGAGGACGCGGTTAACCTCCAAGTAGATATAAACAAAGTTTTCCAGTGGGCAACGGTAAACAATATGATGTTCAATGAGGACAAATTCCAACTACTCCGTTATGGAAAACTGGAGGAGATAATAACTAGAACAGAGTATACTACTGACTCCGGCCATACAATAGAGCGGAAAAATAATGTAAGGGACCTGGGAGTAGTAATGTCTGAGGATCCCACTTTCAAGGATCACAACAGTGCCACGATCGCATGTGCAAAGAAAATGATAGGATGGATAATGAGAACGTTCAAAACAAGAGATGCCAAGCCAATGATGATCCTTTTCAAATCACTTGTTCTCTCTAGGCTGGAATACTGCTGTACATTAACATCTCCATTCAAGGCAGGTTTTCACCTGCCTTGAATGGAGATCTAGAGAGTGTACAGAGATCCTTTACTGCACATATAAGTTCTGTCAAGCACCTTAACTACTGGGAACGCTTGGAAGCACTTGACTTGTACTCGTTGGAATGCAGGAGGGAGAGATATATCATAATCTACACTTGGAAAATCCTGGAAGGAATGGTCCCAAATCTGCACACAGAAATCACTCCCTACGAAAGTAAAAGACTGGGCAGGCGATGCAAAATGCCCCCAGTTAAAAGTAGGGGCACCATTGGTACACTAAGGGAAAACACCTAAGTGTCCGGGGCCCAAGACTGTTCAACAGCCTCCCATGAAGCATTAGGGGAATTGCCAATAAATCCCTGGCTGCCTTCAAGAGAGAGCTGGACAGATACCTAAAGTCAGTGCCGGATCAGCCGGGCTGTGGCTCGTACGTTGTACTGCGTGCGGCCAGCAGTAACAGCCTGGTTGATCAGCCCCTGATCCATCGGGAGGCCTGGTCATGGACCGGGCCGCGGGGGCGTTGATCCCCGGAATAACCTCCAGGTAAACGAGGCACTAACGTGTATAGTATGCAAAGTCATGGAGAAGATTATCAGGAGGAGAGTGGTGGAGCACCTGGAATGGAACAAGTTTAAAATGACAACCAGCACGGATTCATGGAAAGCAAATCCTGTGTCACAAACCTACTGGAGTTTTATGATAAGGTAACAGAAGTAAGACACGAGAGAGAGGGGTGGGTTGATTGTATTTTCTTAAACTGCAAGAAGGCCTTCGACACAGTTCCTCACAAGAGATTAGTGCAGAAGCTAGAGAATCAGGCATGTATAACAGGAAGGACACTGCAATGGATCAGAGAATACCTGACAGGGAGGCAACAACGTTTCATGGTACGTGATGAGGTATCACAGTTGGCGCCTCTGACGAGCGGAGTCACACAGGGGTCAGTCTTAGGACCAGTGTTATTTTTGGTATATGTGAATGACATGATGAAAGGGATAGACTCAGAAGTGTCCCTGTTCACAATTGATGTGAAGTTATTGAGGATAATTAAATCAAATGAGGATCAGGCAAAACTACAAAAAGACCTGGACAGGTCTCTTTGTAGTCTTGTCCAGCAACTGGCTCCTCGAATTTAACTCCGCCAAATGCAAAGTCATGAAGATCGTGGAAGGGCAAAGAAGACCGCAGACAAAGTATAGGCTAAGGGGCCAAAGACTGCAAACCTCGCTCACGGTTCTCCGTGAGCGAGGTTTGCTCACGGGGTGAGTATAATACCGAGCATGTCTCCGGAAGCACACATCAACCAGATAACTGCTGCGGCGTATGGGCGCCTGGTAAACCTGAGAATAACGTTCCAATACCTCAGTAAGGAATCGTTCAAGACTATGTACACCGTGTACGTCAGGCCAATGCTGGAGTATGCAGCACCAGTTTGGGACCCACACCTAGTCAAGCACGTCAAGAAATAAGGGAAAGTGCAAAGATTTGCAACAAGGCTAAGCATGACTCACGAAATCGTAATGACGCGATTGCAAACAAACCATACCGCGGGCGGGGATAGAACCCGCGATCAGAGAGCCTCAAAACTCCAGACCTTCGCGTTAGCCACTGAACCAGCTAGCCACAATAAGATTCGTCCAACTAGGTATATTTCTACACCATAGGACGGTTAGCATAGGCACCACTGTGACCACAAATGCAAGTTTTTACAGACGAATCTCCAGCTAGCGTGGCCGTGACGAACTCTAGCTCAAGTCCCCTCAAAGCCGTTAACATGACTCACGAAATCGTAATGACACGATTGCAAACAAACCATACCACGGGCGACGGTCTGGAGTTTTGAGGCTCTCTGATCGCGGGTTCTATCCCCGCCCGTGTTATGGTTTAACAAGGCTAAGGTTAAGAGAAATCGGCCTGATGACCCTGGAGGACAGGAAGGTTAGGGGAGACATGCTAACAACATACAAAATACTGCGAGGAATAGATAAGGTGAACAGAGACAGGATTGTTGGAAAAATTCAGATTCAGGAAGGATATAGGAAAGTACTGGTTTGGTAATAGAGTTGTGGATGAGTGGAACAAACTCCCAAGTACCGTTATAGAGGCCAGAACGTTGTGTAGCTTTAAAAATAGGTTGGATAAATACATGAGTAGATGTGGGTGGGTGTGAGTTAGACCTGATAGCTTGTGCTACCAGGTCGGTTGCCGTGTTCCTCCCTTAAGTCAATGTGACCTGACCTGACTAGGTTGGGTGCATTGGCTTAAGCCGGTAGGAGACTTGGACCTGCCTCGCATGGGCCAGTAGGCCTTCTGCAGTGTTCCTTCGTTCTTATGTTCTTATGTTCTTATGTTCCAGAGAGGGGGACACGGACACACGGGGTCACAATTGGAAGTTGAAGACTCATGAGTCAAAGGGATGTTAGGAAGTATTTCTTCAGTCATAGAGTTGTCAGGAAGTGGAATAGTCTAGCAAGTGATGTAGTAAAGGCAGGAATAAGTAAGTTTATTCAGGTATACACAAATATAGTTACATAGATTATCATACATAGCAGCATATGTGTAGAGAACCTGGGATAACCTAAAAAAGCCAGAGTGACTTACTTAGATTGGGGTCCTTTTAATTCCAAATTATTTTACAATGTAGGCGATATATTATTATTATACTATAAAGGAAATATACCAGGTAAAAAGAGTTATTCACATTTACATGTGTGCCAATTAAAAAATTAAAAAATCATTCTCCTCCCTTTTTGTCGCTACATTCATCAGACATCTTTTGGCTCTCTTCTTGAACTGGTTCATGCTATGACTGGCTTTGACATGTGCACGCAATCTGTTCTATTTCTTTACTGCTGTACAATAAAAGCTGTTTGAAGCCTGGCCACTGACTGTGGCTACTACAAAGTTGTGCTCTCTCCCTCTAGTACTATAATTGCTTCGGTTCTCAGTTTTAAGACGAGATATGATAAACCTCATGGAGCAGGGAGAAAGAGGACCCATTAGCGACCAGTGAAGAGGCGGGGCCAGGAGCTGAGTCTCGACCCCTGTAACCACAATTAAGTGAGTAGAATTAGGTGAGTAGCAGTAAAGTTAGCCTTGCATGAACCACTAGCGCAGTCTTCCATGAAACACAACCCGCTGCTCGTTTTCTTTCTTGCTGTAACACTAACTACACCCACCAACTAATCCTTCACATCCTTGGATTGAATCTGAGTTACCTTCCAGTGCCAGGCGTTGTAAGATGCTTACAGGTTTAGCGCTTTTCCATAAAAGTAAAAACAGTAATCAAGACTACCGTAGTTCTCGTTTCCTCAGTAACCTTCCTAGAAGAAGACGCATTTTGGATTAGAAATCCACAGGGTTAAAAACCGAGGATAACTCAGCTAAACCATCAACCTGGGACCAATAATTAATCCTTTTTAGAATGTTCCTTGTGACTGGTCCCAGAATCATTCAACCTGTATGTGCAAACTCAGTCAGAAGTGCCACGGTCCACGTGAGAATATTTTTACCCCCAGTATCGCTCACTGTTATTTTCTAAAGCAGTTTCCTATGTAGGACTGTCAAAAGTACATAAGTAAGTAATTTTATTTAAGCATAGGTACACATAAGTACAATTATAATGCATAGTGAAAATTACCTAGAATAACCAAAAAAGTCAAAGTGACTTATTTCCACTGGGGTCCTTGACTTACTTCCACTGAGGTCCTTGACTTACTTCCACTGGGGTCCTTGACTTACTTCCACTGGGGTCCTTGACTTACTTCCACTGGGGTCCTTGACTTACTTCCACTGAGGTCCTTGACTTACTTCCACTGGGGTCCCTGAGTTACTTCCACTGGGATCCTTGACTTACTTCCACTGGGGTCCTTGACTTACTTCCACTGGGGTCCTTGACTTACTTCCACTGGGGTCCTTGACTTACTTCCACTGGGGTCCTTGACTTACTTCCACTGGGGTCATTGACTTACTTCCACTGAGGTCCTTGACTTACTTCCACTGGGATCCTTGACTTACTTCCACTGGGGTCCTTGACTTACTTCAACTGAGGTCCTTGACTTACTTCCACTGGGGTCCTTGACTTACTTCCACTGGGGTCCTTGACTTACTTCCACTGGGGTCCTTGACTTACTTCCACTGAGGTCCTTGACTTACTTCCACTGGGGTCCTTGACTTACTTCCACTGGGATCCTTGACTTACTTCCACTGGGGTCCTTGACTTACTTCCACTGAGGTCCTTGACTTACTTCCACTGGGGTCCTTGACTTCCTTCCACTGAGGTCCTTGACTTACTTCCACTGGGGTCCTTGACTTACTTCCACTGAGGTCCTTGACTTACTTCCACTGGGGTCCTTGACTTACTTCCACTGAGGTCCTTGACTTACTTCCACTGGGGTCCTTGACTTACTTCCACTGGGGTCCTTGACTTACTTCCACTGGGATCCTTGACTTACTTCCACTGGGGTCCTTGACTTACTTCCACTGGGGTCCTTGACTTACTTCCACTGAGGTCCTTGACTTACTTCCACTGGGGTCCTTGAGTTACTTCCACTGGGATCCTTGAGTTACTTCCACTGGGGTCCTTGTCTTACTTCCACTGGGGTCCTTGACTTACTTCCACTGGGGTCCTTGACTTACTTCCACTGAGGTCCTTGACTTACTTCCACTGGGATCCTTGACTTACTTCCACTGGGGTCCTTGACTTACTTCCACTGGGATCCTTGACTTACTTCCACTGGGGTCCTTGACTTACTTCCACTGGGGTCCTTGACTTACTTCCACTGAGGTCCTTGACTTACTTCCACTGGGGTCCTTGACTTACTTCCACTGGGGTCCTTGACTTACTTCTACTGGGGTCCTTGAGTTGCTTCCAATGGGGTCCTTGACTTACTTCCACTGGGGTCATTGACTCACTTCCACTGGGGTCCTTCAGTTACTTCCACTGGGGGCCTTGACTTACTTCTACTGGGGTCCTTGACTTACTTCCACTGGGGTTCTTGACTTAGTTCCACTGGGGTCCTTGACTTAGTTCCACTGGGGTCCTTGACTTAGTTCCACTGGGGTCCTTGATTTATTTTCATAGGGATCGTTGACTGAAATTGTATTAAACAATTTCGTTTTATTTATCTTGGTTCACAAATTAGACACATGTGCAACTCTAAGTGTCTAATTTATCAACGTGTCGGTTCTCTGAACCATTCATCTACAATCTTGGTCCACCGCCTCAAATATCTTACTGAAGAAAGTCAGCAAATTTGTTAGGCAAGAACTCCAAATAAGTCACTGTATCTGACTTATTTGGGTTATCCTATGTAATTTACCCACATATTAAACAATGTATGATAATTGTACTTATGTGTACCTGTACCTAAATAAACTTACTAACGACCCATTGTGAATTCATGCCGAGAATCATTGTCACGTTCGTCAAGGTGGATTTTTGGGTCCGCCCAAGGTTCTCATCAGGCTAAATAATGGTCCAGGACGCATTGAAATATAATGTTAATGCTTTAGTCTTTGAAGCGTTACTAAGAATTTATTTTATTATTATTATAATTATTATTATTATTATTATTATTATTAGTAGTAGTAGTAGTAGCAGTAGTAGTCGTAGTAAAGGTAGTAGTAGTAGTAAAGGTAGTAGTAGTAGTAGTAGTATTAGTATTAGCATAAGTTTTAGTATGACCCGTAGGGCATACACAGCACTTCGGAAAAGGGAATTAATCTGGTTTTCATCTCTAGTTCCTTGACTGAAGCTGCTGTTGATCACAAGACTGGTGGAGATGTGAGGGAGTTTGCTGAGAGAGGCTCAAGAGAGTGGTGGTGGTGGTGATGGTGATGGTGCTGTTGGTGGTGGTGATGGTGGCGATGGTGTCGATGGAGGCAGTGGTAGTGGTGGTGGTGGTTGTGGTGGTGATGGTGGCGGTGGTGATGGTGGCGGTGATGGTGGTGGTGGCGATGGTGGTGGTGGTGGTGGTGGTGGTGGTGATGATGGTGGTCGTGGTGGTGATGGTGGTGGTCGTCGTGGTTGTGGTCGAGGTCGTGGTGGTGGTGGTGGTGGTGGTGTTGGTGGAAGTTACTGAGCTGAGTTAGGAGCACACACTGCCTCCCTCAGGTCTTCCTTATTAACTACACTGTGAAAAAACTTCACCACGTCTGAGTAAACAAGGGTGGGAGAGAGAGAGAGAGAGAGAGAGAGAGAGAGAGAGAGAGAGAGAGAGAGAGAGAGAGAGAGAGAGAGAGACAGAGAGAGAGAGAGGAGTGAAACAAAAGTGAAATACGTGCGTGTGTGTCAGTCAGAATCCCTGATGGACGCTGGTGAGGAACATGTTTGAGCAGTGTTCTTGTTTTACATTTTTTAATTTTTTTTGGCATTAACCAAAATTAGGTACACGGAACATGTGTCGACCTTGACCTACATGACATTTTATAAGGTTATATAGCAAAGTTAATTATGTTTACCAAACACACACTTCAGGCCGGATGATAATTTTTTTGTCATAGTCCCTCACTCTGCATGGTTTTTCGGCTCCCGGAGAGATGGCCGATGGACATTTGGCCGACAGATATTTCACCGACGGATATTTGACCGAACGGACAATTCACCGATGGACATTTCACCGAACGTAGGACGAAATGGCATTCGTCACCTAACCTAACCTAATTTTCCGTTCAGTGAAATATTCGTCCGGCCAAATGTCTGCCAAGTGTCTGTCGGTCATCTGTCCGGACACAAGTTTTCTGACATTTTCTGACACGGGTTGGGTTTTCTTAACGTATTCCATTAAACACAATGTTTTTTTTTTTTAACCTTTCACAGTCCCTTGTGATGATGTTCAATCTCACAATCCATCACACAGGAGGATTTTTTTCCTCACGGGCGATCACAGGGGATGATTCTCCTGTAATTTTTCCTCACACAGGATGGTTTCAAGGTCACATTCCATCACGCTGGTTGGATGGCCTGTCAGCACCAGACTTTTACAGATTTCATTCGTTAGTTTTACTGTGAGTTACAATCTTTGTGAGTGATCTATCTTAGAGTTAGTAAAACTGGTGAGGGACAGCATCTTACTAACAAAATTACAAGTGAGATAGATGAACTATATGGACTAGACTTGAAGATTATTTACAATACCTGTTTAGATCAGTCAATTCCGGAAGGTTATTTTGAAATCTTTTATACTATACAATGTGCATTAATTTTCAAGTCAGTTTCCTTTAAAGTTGTTCATGCTCACAGCTCTGTAACCGACTTCATTTTCGGTTGACCACAAGCCTATGCAGAGTGGCATTTACACTCACTGGTTGTTCCACCATGTGCAATTTGTTTGGAGAAGTGTTCTTGATCGTCTCTCCAAACGCACCCTCCGCATCTCTGATCTCCATTTTAAGGGCTCGGATAATTCATTCTTCTCAGTTCATTCTCTCGTTTTGGCTATTCTTTTATTTTCATAAACTCTGCCCACTCTCAGGCTTAACATATTTTGTTTTTTCCTAATCCTTCTTCGTGAAGGCGAAGTGGGTTTAAACGATAGCTTTTGCCCTCTGAATTTAAATCTGGAATATCACAAAGCTAATCAACTTTAAGCAATCTGATTTATATTTCTTCTCAAATTCCTTCCAATACTTTCTATTTCCAGCCTCATTCGCTCTCTCCTATATATTGTTGATATATTTTAGGTACGCACGAGAAGTTTTCACCTTGTTGACACTAGCAACATTCCTTTCGATCATATTAGAAACAATAACCATTCTGTAGGCTGGCCTCCTGCCAAAACTTTTACTTTCTCTATCTTTTAACTTTCACAGATGCTGTTTTGTAGAATCATTTCATGCTCCCCTATACACCACACAGTCAAAGGCTCTCATCTTCAGAACACACGTAGTTTAACGTCATCTTGGCTGTCTCTTGCTATCTCGCTCCTGTCTGATTTTTATTTCCCCTTTTCTTTCCGACTCAACTTGATCTTTTCTGTAGTTTCCTCCTAAAGTTAAGGGATAGTTATGAGGCATTCCGCAAGCAATTCTGTGCAAGTCAAGCAAGATACTAGTGAATGCAACACATTCTGTCAAAAGTAGACATAATTTAACATCAGCAACAATTCAGTAACTGACTAGTCGAAGCAAACAACTGGCATAGATATACAACACAGTATCAGGTGTAAACAAAGAGACGCACTCATATTCAAGTTGGAAAGTTGCAGGTATAATATCTGACATTTTTATAAGTTTATTATCATTGGCCATACATTTCAAATATTATAAATCTGAGCATTGCAACACAGCATCAGTATCACTGCAACACAGCATCAGTATCACTGCAACACAGCATCATTATCACTGCAACACAGCATCATTATCACTGCAACACAGCATCAGTATCACTGCAACACAGCATCATTATCACTGCAACACAGCATCATTATCACTGCAACACAGCATCATTATCACTGCAACATACCACCTTTGTCACTGCAATACAACACAGTACCACTGCAGCACAGAACTGCAAAACAGTATCGTTATCTCTGTAACACAGCAACGTTATCACCGCAACACAGCACCGTCATCATTGCAGCAACACAGCACAGATACCAATAACACTACACCGTTATCACTGCAGCACAGCACTATTATCACTGCAACACAGCACAGATACCTCTGCAACACAGCACCATTATCACTGTAGCAACACTGCAACGTTATCACTGCAATACAACACTGCAACACAGCATCGTTATCATTGCAGCAACACAATACCATTATCACTGCAGCAACACAACACCGTTATCACTGCAGCAACACAACACCGTTATCACTGCAGCAACACAACACCGTTATCACTGCAGCAGCACAATACCGTTATCACTGCAGCAGCGCAATACCGTTATTACTGCAGCAACACAACACCGTTATCACTGCAACAACACAACACCGTTATCACTGCAGCAACACAACACCGTTATCACTGCAGCAGCGCAATACCGTTATTACTGCAACACTCTGAGTTGGACAACCACTAACAGCAAAGTGGATGAGGACAGTTGAAGATCATCCATGTAACATATATGACAGCAGAAGGCAATGCAGAAATTTAGTATATTAATTTAACCTAGTCTAATTTACAGTACCCTAACCTAGCCTAACCTAACCTGATCTATCCTAATATGCCCTAACTTAACCTTATATACACTTACCAAAACTAACCTAACGTAATTTAGCCTAACCTAACTTAAACTGTGCCGTAAACTAAAATAATTAACTTGATCTAAACTAACCTAACCTAATCTAACCTAACCTAATCTAACCTAACTTAATCGAATCTAATATAATAAAATCTAATATAACCTAACCTAATATAACCTAACCTAACCTAACCTAACCTAACCTAACCTAACCTAACCTAACCTAACCTAACCTAACCTAACCTAACCTAACCTAACCTAACCTAACCTAACCTAACCTAACCTAATATAACCTAACCTAACCTAACCTAACCTAATCTAACCTAACTTAACCAAATCTAATATAATAAAATCTAATATAACCTAACCTAATATAACTTAACCTAACCTAACCTAACCTAACCTAACCAAACCCAGTCTAATCTAACCTAACACGACATATCCTAACCTAACCTAAGGTCAAACCCAGCATGCACAAAAATTTTTACATTCATTGTTTGCCCATACCAAGGTTTGGCCCCACACGCCCACCCCCGCCCACACTTTCCCCCCATCCACAAGCTCACCTTAGCCCACACTTCGACACACCCACCCCCACTCGCCCATTCCCACACGCCCACAAACAATCAGCCTGTGTTGGAGTGCCACAATTCTTGACACATAATCTGTTTCAGTGTTAGGAAACCTGTATTCATTTTTATTCTCATTTAACACACTGAATTTTTGTACTCATAAAGAAGCTAGACAGTAACTATAAATGAACGAAGCGTCAGTTTGCAGTGGATAAACACAATAAACATCAACGTAAATGAACGTAACTATCCCATTTAACCGTCAATAAATATTTCACTGTCTAATGTTAACTTAACGTCAGGCAAGTATATTCAGTAGTGCAGGCTCGACCCTTCTTACAGTCGTCATGATGCAGGCTACAATCTTAACCAGTGGTCAGGAAGCAGGCTACAGTCTTTAGTAGTGGTCATGAGGCAGGCTACAGTCTTTAGTAGTGGTCATGAGGCAGGCTGCAGTCTTTAGTAGTGGTCATGAGGCAGGCTACAGTCTTTAGTAGTGGTCATGAGGCAGGCTACAGTCTTTAGTAGTGGTCATGAGGCAGGCTACAGTCTTTAGTAGTGGTCATGAGGCAGGCTGCAGGATCAACCAGTGGTCATGAGGCAGGCTGCAGGATCAACCAGTGGTTATGAGGCAGGCTGCAGGATCAACCAGTGGTCATGAGGCAGGCTGCAGGATCAACCAGTGGTCATGAGGCAGGCTGCAGGATCAACCAGTGGTCATGAGGCAGGCTGCAGGATCAACCAGTGGTCATGAGGCAGGCTGCAGGATCAACCAGTGGTCTTGAGGCAGGCTGCAGGAACAACCAGTGGTCATGAGGCAGGCTGCAGGATCAACCAGTGGTCATGAGGCAGGCTGCAGGATCAACCAGTGGTCATGAGGCAGGCTGCAGGATCAACCAGTGGTCATGAGGCAGGCTGCAGGATCAACCAGTGGTTATGAGGCAGGCTACAGGATCAACCAGTGGTCATGAGGCAGGCTGCAGGATCAACCAGTGGTCATGAGGCAGGCTGCAGGATCAACCAGTGGTCATGAGGCAGGCTGCAGGATCAACCAGTGGTCATGAGGCAGGCTGCAGGATCAACCAGCGGTCATGAGGCAGGCTGCAGGATCAACCAGCGGTCATGAGGCAGGCTGCAGGATCAACCAGTGGTCATGAGGCAGGCTGCAGGATCAACCAGCGGTCATGAGGCAGGCTGCAGGATCAACCAGCGGTCATGAGGCAGGCTGCAGGATCAACCAGCGGTCATGAGGCAGGCTGCAGGATCAACCAGTGGTCATGAGGCAGGCTACAGGATCAACCAGCGGTCATGAGGCAGGCTACAGGATCAACCAGCGGTCATGAGGCAGGCTGCAGGATCAACCAGCGGTCATGAGGCAGGCTACAGGATCAACCAGCGGTCATGAGGCAGGCTACAGGATCAACCAGCGGTCATGAGGCAGGCTACAGGATCAACCAGCGGTCATGAGGCAGGCTGCAGGATCAACCAGCGGTCATGAGGCAGGCTACAGGATCAACCAGCGGTCATGAGGCAGGCTGCAGGATCAACCAGCGGTCATGAGGCAGGCTACAGGATCAACCAGTGGTCATGAGGCAGGCTGCAGGATCAACCAGCGGTCATGAGGCAGGCTACAGGATCAACCAGCGGTCATGAGGCAGGCTGCAGGATCAACCAGCGGTCATGAGGCAGGCTACAGGATCAACCAGCGGTCATGAGGCAGGCTACAGGATCAACCAGCGGTCATGAGGCAGGCTACAGGATCAACCAGTGGTCATGAGGCAGGCTGCAGGATCAACCAGTGGTCATGAGGCAGGCTGAAGGATCAACCAGCGGTCATGAGGCAGGCTACAGGATCAACCAGCGGTCATGAGGCAGGCTACAGGATCAACCAGCGGTCATGAGGCAGGCTACAGGATCAACCAGTGGTCATGAGGCAGGCTACAGGATCAACCTGACACAGTAGACAATATAAGTCTTAAAGTATTTTTCACAGGAGACGCAGACTCAAATCATCACTGAAACATTAGCCTTTTATACAGCGCAGTGAGTGCAGTGTAGGTGCTGCAGTTCATTGCTTTATACCGTATACTGTAGGTTCTGCAGTACACTTTTTAATACAGCATACTGTACGTGCTTCAGTACGCTGCTTAATACAGTGTACTGTAGTTGCTTCAGTACATTGCATAATACAGTGTGTACTGTAGGTGCTGCAGTAGATTGCATAATACAGTGTACTGTAGGTGCTGCAGTACATTGCTTAATACAGTGTACTGTAGGTGCTGCAGTACACTGCTTAATACAGTGTACTGTAGGTGCTGCAGTACACTGCTTAATACAGTGTACTGTAGGTGCTGCAGTACATTGCTTAATACAGTGTACTGTAGGTGCTTCAGTACGCTGCTTAATACAGTGTACTGTAGGTGCTGCAGTACACTGCTTAATACAGTGTACTGTAGATACTCTAGTGCTTCATTCGTGCAAAAGTGTTATTAGTTAATACTTTGTGAAGGAAAAGTGTTGATAATGTATGTAGATGTGAGTGTGGTCCCATTGTTCGCGTCTTCAGTTCTCTGGCTGGAAAGGCAGTAGGTGGCGCCATTTAGCCAGGCAACTCTTCATTTTCCCATGCTTTTTTCTCCTGTCGTCTTTCCTCTTTTTTTTCTTTAGGGTTTCACTTCTCTTCTCTCTCTTTTTTTTCTTTTCTTCAGTGGAGACGACTCTTTGTCTCCTCCCTTCACCTACTCCCTCCTTGAAGTCTGCGTACGCAAGTGTTCCATTGATGTTGGATTTCCTTGCTTTGAAAACTCCTGCTGTGGCCTTCAATGTTATGTATTTTGATCTTTTGTTGTCACCAAGTCCTCAGTTCATGACTTCTTCCCCCCCTCCTTCCCCCACTCTCCGTGGAGAAAGAGAGAACTAGATGGGAATTGGATTTTTATAACTATCTGCTGTTCGATAGACGTGATTGATCCTATACGAACTCTGAATGGATTGTATGGATAGCGTCCTCTGGACCTAGCTCTAGGACACTACTCCAGACTTTCCGGAGGCCTCTCAACAACCTTCACTTAACTCCTCAGTTACCTGCTGGTGAAGTGTCTGTGGCAGCGTGACACTCTTGGCACCGGAGTTATATTTATGATACGGTTTCTCCACTTTGTGGAATAGGTTAAGATCCGTCCCTGACGTGTACATCCACAGAGACACTTCCATAGACGTACATCCCCAGAGACATCTGCACAGGCGTGTACGTCCCCAGAGACATCACAAACATGTACGTCCCCAGAGACATCACAGACATGTACGTCCCCAGAGACATCACAGACGTGTATGTCCCCAGAGACATCACAGACGTGTACGTCTCCAGAGACAACACAGACGTGTATATTACAGACGTGTACGTAACAGACGTGTACATCACAGACGTGTACGTAACAGAAGTGTGCACCGCAGACGTGTACGTCACAGACGTGTACGTCATATAGGTGTACATGACAGACTTGTACGTCATAGACGTGTACATCACAGACGTGAATATCACAGACGTGTACATCACAGAGGTGCACACCACAAACGTTTACATTACAGATGTGTACTTCACAAACGTGCATGCCACAGACATGTACGTCACAGACGTGTACGTCACAGACGTGCACGTCACAGACGTATACTCGCTCCTCTGGTTAAGGATCAGTTTTTTCCAACATTCAGGTTACCTTTATTTAATTAATAAAGGGCTCAAAAATATTTCCTTGATTTATTTAATCCCGTCAAGGAAAGTTCCTTGAAGCAGCTAAGGGGCTCTTGGTCTTAGGATTTAGACCCGTCCTTCACCCAGGACCAAACATGGCTGCCTACAACTCGCCCACTCACATTCACTTTGCGCTACCCTTTGAATAATAATAATTATTTGATCCTCTTTTTTATTATTTTCGGTTATTAATATATTTTTTCAATAATATTTTCCACAGGGTAACCCAATAGCTCTGTTTACCTGATTCCTTCAGGAGTCTCACCAGTAAGTGCTGCATTCATGCTGGAGTCTCACTAGTAAGTGCTGCATTCATTATGGAATCTCACTAGTAATTGCTGCATTCATGCTGGAGTCTCACTAGTAAGTGCTGCATTCATGCTGGAGTCTCACTAGTAAGTGCTGCATTCATGCTGGAGTCTCACTAGTAAGTGCTACATTCATGTTGGAGTCTCATTAGTAAGTGCTGCATTCATGCTGGAGTCTCACTAGTAAGTGCTGCATTCAGGCTGGAGTCTCACTAGTAAGTGCTGCATTCATGCTGGAGTCTCACTAGTAAGTGCTTCATTCATGCTGGAGTCTCACTAGTAAGTGCTGCATTCATGCTGGAGTTTCACTGGTAAGTGCTGCATTCATTCTGGAGTCTCACTAGTAAGTGCTGCATTCATGCTGAAGTCTCACTAGTAAGTGCTGCATTCATGCTGGAGTCTCACTGGTAAGTGCTGCATTCATGCCGGAGTCTCACTAGTAAGTGCTGCATTCATGCAGGAGTCTCACTAGTAAATACTTCATTCACGCTGGAGTGCCACTACTAAGTGCTGCATTCATTCAGGAGTATCACTAGTACATGTTGCATTCATGCGGGAATCTCACTATTAAGTACTTCATTCATGCTGGAGTGTCACTAGTAAGCGCTGCATTCATGCAGGTGCCTCACTAGTAAGTGCTGAATTCATTCAAGAGTCTCACTAGTAAGTGCTGCGTTCATGCTGGAGTCTCACTAGTAAGTGTTGCATAAATGCAGGTGTCTGGCTAGTAAGTGCTTCATTCATGCTGGAGTGTCACTAGTAAGTGCTACATTCATGCAGGAGTCTCAGTAGTAAATGCTGCATTCATTCAGGAATCTCACTAGTAAATGCTGCATTCATGCTGGAGCCTCACTAGTAAGTGCTGAATTCATTCAAGAGTCTCACTAGTAAGTGCTGAATTCATTCAAGAGTCTCACTAGTAAGTGCTGCATTCATGCAGGAGTCTCACTAGTAAGTGCTGCATTCATTCAGGAGTATCACTAGTAAGTCCTGCATTTATGCAGGAGTCTCACTAGTAAGTACTTCATTCATGCTGGAGTGTCACTAGTAAGTGCTGCATTCATGCAGGTGTCTCGCTAGTAAGTGCCACATTCATTCAGGAGTCTCAATAGTAAGTGCTGCATTCATGCTGGAGTCTCACTATTAAGTGCTACATTCATGCAGATATCTCACTAGTAAGTGCTGCATTCATTCTGGAGTGTCACTAGAAAGTGCTGCATTTATTCAGGAGTCTCACTAGTAAGTGCTTCATTCATGCTGGAGTGTCACTAGTAAGTGCTGCATTCATACAAGAGTCTCACTAGTAAGTGCTGCATTCATGCTGGAGTCTCAATAGTAAGTGCATCATTCATGCTGGAGTGTCACTAGTAAGTGCTACATTCATGCAGAAATCTCACTAGTAGATGCTGCATTCATTCTGGAGTGTCACTAGAAAGTGCTGCATTTATTCATGAGTCTCACTAGTAAGTGCTTCATTCATGCTGGAGTGTCACTAGTAAGTGCTTCATTCATGCTGGAGTGTCACTAGTAAGTGCTGCATTCATACAAGAGTCTCACTAGTAAGTGCTGCATTCATGCTGGAGTCTCACTAGTAAGTGCTGCATTCATGCTGGAGTCTCACTAGTAAGTGCTGCATTCATGCTGGAGTGTCACTAGTAAGTGCTACATTCATGCAGAAGTCTCACTAGTAAGTGCTGCATTTATTCAGGAGTCTCACTAGTAAGTGCTGCATTTATTCAGGAGTCTCTAGTAAGTGCTGCAGTCATGCTGGAGTCTCACTAGTAAGTGCTGCATTCATGCTGAAGACTCACTAGTAAGTGCTGCATTCCTTCAGGAGTCTCACCAGTAAGTAGTGCATTTATATTGGAGTGTCACTAGTAAGGGCTGCATTCATTCAGGAGTATCACTAGTAAGTGCTGCATTCTGCAGGAATCTCACTAGTAAGTGCTGCATTCATGCAGGAGTCTTATTAGTAATTGCTGCATTCATGCAAGAGTCTCACTAGTAAGTGATGCATTCATGCAGGAGTCTTACTAGCAAGTGCTGCATTCATGCAGAAGTCTCACTAGTAAGTGCTGCATTCGTGCTGGAGTCTCACTGGTAAGTGCTGCATTCATGCCGGAGTCTCACTAGTAAGTGTTGCATTCATGCAGGAGTCTCACTAGTAAATACTTCATTCATGCTGGAGTGCCACTACTAAGTGCTGCATTCATGCTGGAGTCTCACTAGTAAGTGCTGCATTCATGCTGGAGTCTCACTAGTAAGTCCTGCATTTATGCAGGAGTCTCACTAGTAAGTACTTCATTCATGCTGGAGTGTCACTAGTAAGTGCTGCATTCATGCAGGTGTCTCGCTAGTAAGTGCCACATTCATTCAGGAGTCTCAATAGTAAGTGCTGCATTCATGCTGGAGTCTCACTAGTAAGTGCTACATTCATGCAGATATCTCACTAGTAAGTGCTGCATTCATTCTGGAGTGTCACTAGAAAGTGCTGCATTTATTCAGGAGTCTCACTAGTAAGTGCTTCATTCATGCTGGAGTGTCACTAGTAAGTGCTGCATTCATACAAGTGTCTCACTAGTAAGTGCTGCATTCATGCTGGAGTCTCAATAGTAAGTGCATCATTCATGCTGGAGTGTCACTAGTAAGTGCTACATTCATGCAGAAATCTCACTAGTAGGTGCTGCATTCATTCCGGAGTGTCACTAGAAAGTGCTGCATTTATTCATGAGTCTCACTAGTAAGTGCTTCATTCATGCTGGAGTGTCACTAGTAAGTGCTGCATTCATACAAGAGTCTCACTAGTAAGTGCTGCATTCATGCTGGAGTCTCACTAGTAAGTGCTGTATTCATGCTGGAGTCTCACTAGTAAGTGCTTCATTCATGCTGGAGTGTCACTAGTAAGTGCTACATTCATGCAGAAGTCTGATTAGTAAGTGCTGCATTTATTCAGGAGTTTCACTAGTAAGTGCTGCATTTATTCAGGAGTCTCTAGTAAGTGCTGCAGTCATGCTGGAGTCTCACTAGTAAGTGCTGCATTCGTGCTGAAGACTCACTAGTAAGTGCTGCATTCCTTCAGGAGTCTCACCAGTAAGTACTGCATTTATATTGGAGTGTCACTAGTAAGGGCTGCATTCATTCAGGAGTATCACTAGTAAGTGCTGCATTCATGCAGGAATCTCACTAGTAAGTGCTGCATTCATGCAGGAGTCTTACTAGTAATTGCTGCATTCATGCAAGAGTCTCACTAGTAAGTGATGCATTCATGCAGGAGTCTTACTAGCAAGTGCTGCATTCATGCAGAAGTCTCACTAGTAAGTGCTGCATTCATGTTGGAGTCTCACTAGTAAGTGCTTCTGTAGACAGCCTGTGCTGTCTGCACAGACAGTCATGCTGTCTGCCAGCTCAGCTCATATTTTGCGCCACTAAAGTGCTGCCCTCTGGGCCTGTCCAGGTCTGTGGGAAGCTGGTCCCACACACTCTCACTCACACAGCGGCCTAGCAGGAAGACACAAGGCTTACTAGTAGCTCCCTTCTTTCGTGGGATGGCCCTCCCGGGCCATGGGCATAACACACAAGCCTGTGTACCCTCCACGATTTTTCAGTAAACAAAGAAGCCTCCGAAGACGTTTATAATTTACCACCCCGCTTGCAGCTCTACCAATTAACATTGGTTCACATTGGTGGGAAGCGGTGGTCGCAGCAGTTGTGTTTGCCCGGAGAGAGGAAGGAAGGAATGAAGTCATCTTCACTTCATCACTCTCTGCAAGACGCATCTGTCTCTCAGCGAGTTATCCTGATGTCGTGTCTGCACGTTTGAGCATCCAGACACAGGTACAAGCAGGATCTAGCCGAAATTTGCCGAATTTCTTCGAGAATTGTAAGTGGTGTCCCAGTGACTCCACGCTACAGCATCCCACGCTGTTTCTCAAGTCACGTGTTCAGCATTACTTGTATGTTTCTGTTGTTGTTCAGCTCAGCACAGCTGTTTCAGCAAGCCAGAGGTAAGTTTTGTGGTGATTTCTGCATCCAGTGTGAGTTTCTCCACGTGTTTGTAGGAGGGAGAGGAAGTGGCCGTTTCCTCGCCTCGCCCATGCTCGCCCTACTCATACCTCACCAGCCTACTACCATACACTCACAACTACTCACTCCCTCTTCTGTGTTTTCTGCTGTTTTTCGTGTGAATTCATTGCCAGTGCTGTGTATCCGAGCGCCCGAGGCCACTCGAAGCCATGTGTATCAGCATGCCATGTAGATCAGCAAGCCCCGTAGATCAGCAAGCCACGTAGATTAGCATGCCACGTAGATCACGACACCACGTGGATCACGATGCCACGTGGGGTGTGGCTATGTCACGTGGATCTACAAGCCACGTGAGTTACCGAGCCAGAAGTTCCAGGCCTCATGCTGTGGTCTGTTGCATGCATCACATTGATGTCACCCACAATGCTGCCCAACTTCATGACGTCATGATGTCTGCCTGACATCACCTCGGTATGTCTGCTGATGTCACGGTGCTGCTGACGTCACCTCGCGACATCTCGCCTGACATCACATGATGTCACATCAAGTGTTTCTAGTAATTATTTCAGTGTGTCAAATAATTCCTCTCAGTCAGTGTTCTCACATGTTAGTATATAGCTTAGTGTCAATTTTGTGCTCAGAAAAGCATAATTTGCTAGTTTAAGCCATGTTGTACCGCATGTACCGCGGGTGTGTGTAGTTTCTGTGTGTCCAGTGAGGTCTGCGGTCAGACCTGAGTAGCACCACTGTGCTAAGTCACCCGTGTGACCAGTGTGTTTGACAGCTGTTATCAGTCAGCTCTGAGCCCGAGCCCTCTTGTACAGAAAGCTTTTATGCTCGTCGCTTGTGATGTTCTGCAGAATCGTACCTGCTACGATTCCCATCGAGATTTGTTTCACTTCTCCTCCAGACCTTCAGAATGCAGTTATATGTAGAGAAACAATTCTGGGGATGCTTAGACTTACCTCTGCAATAATTCCAACTGCCGAGAGAATGACACTCGTCAAGCCGCAGTTAGCCCTGTCGGCAGGTGCTGTGTCAGCCTCGTGTCAAGCTTCAGTGAGCAGCCTGCACGAAGAAGATGTCACTTTGACTGCTAGCTCGCTCACTGCAGTCTGGTGTATGATGTTACGACTCCGAGATGCCCAGATGTTTCGCCCAGTCGTCTCTGCCATGACTCGATCCACGACTCGCTCCACGTTCGCTGGCAGTGACAGCCCAGCGACAGTACCAGTCGAGAAGTGTCCTCCTGAGTCGCTTGCCAGAAGTCCTGCCCAGTTGCCGAGTTTTGTCAATGCCTCACTCGAAGGCATCAGCATGTCGTGCCCCAGGTTGAGTGAAACCTGCAGAGACTCCTACGATGTCTGCTTCACCGTTCTAGAGGAGACCGTAACCTGTTACGTCACAGCTCAGCCGCAGCGATGTGTCCTGTGTTGCAGTATCTGTCCAGATGCAGGAAGGCGTGCAGTGATGCCCTTCGATGCTCACTGCCTATGACCACGATGTTAGCACACCCCACATGTTTTTTTCATCCCTCCCTGTAGGAAGTTTTTTTTTCCATGTCCATATGTATATATATGTTTTTTATTTTGTGTTCTGTGCCCTGTTCCTACGAGAAAGAGACCGAGTTTCTTTTACCAGCAGTATTGTCGCATCAGGACAACGCGCGGTAGGTGGCCGAGCGTATGTAGACAGCCTGTACTGTCTGTCAGCTTAGTTCATATTTCGCGCCACTAAAGTGCTGCCCTCTGGGCCTGTCCAGGTCTGTGGGAAGCTGGTCCCACACACTCTCACTCTCACACAGCGGCCTAGCAGGAAGACACAAGGCCTACTAGTAGCTCCCTCCTCTAGTGGGATGGCCCTCCCGGGCCATGGGCACAACACACAAGCCTGTGTACCCACCACGACTTTTCAGTAAACAAAGAGGCCTCTGAACCACCCGCTTTCAGCTCTACCAAATAATTTCGTTCACATTTGTTCACACTTTATTCATGCAGGAGTCTCACTAATAAGTGCTGCATTCATTCAGGAGTCTCACTAGCAAGTGCTGCATTCATTCAGGAGTCTCATTAGTAAGTGCTGCATTTAAGCTGGAGTCTCACTAGTAAGTGCTCCATTCATTCGGGAGTCTGACTAGTAAGTGCTGCATTCATGCTATAGTCACATTAGTAAGTGCTGCATTCATGCTGGAGTCTCACCAGTAAGTGATGTATTCATGCTGGAGTCTCACTAGTAAGTGCTTCATTCATGCTGGAGTATCACTAGTAAGTGCTACATTCATGCAGGAGTCTCACTAATAAGTGCTTCATTCTTTCAGGAGTCTCGCTAGCAAGTGCCACATTCATTCAGGAGTCTCATTAGTAAGTGCTGCATTCAAGCTGGAGTCTCACTAGTAAGTGCTGCATTCATTCGAGAGTCTGACTAGTAAGAGCTGCGTTCATGCTGTAGTCTCATTAGTAAGTGCTGCATTCATGGTGGAGTCTCACCAGTAAGTGCTGCATTCATGCTGGAGTGTGACTAGTACGTGCTGCATTCATGCAGTAGTGTCAATAGTAAGTGCTGCATTCATGATGGAGTGTTACTAGTAAGTGCTGCATTCATGCTGGAGTCTCACTAGTAAGTGCTGCATTCACTCAAGAGTCTCACTAGAAAGTGCTGCATCCATGCAGGAGTCTCTAGTAAGTGCTGCATTCATGCAGGAGTCTCACTAGTATGTGTTGCATTCATGCTCGAGTGTCACTAGTAAGCGCTTCATTCATGCAGAAGTGTCAGTCATAACCATTTCACTAGTGAAGGCACATGACTAGTAACTTCTTCACGCCAGTGCTGGCTGCCAGCACCTTCCTTGTTATTTATACTCACAGAAAACATAAATTCCTGCAGCTTATTTTTCGACCTTAGTTGATGCCAGGCATCTGTGAGACACTGGTGGGAGCAGTGATCGTACTGAGCGCCATCTGTTGTATGTGTCTGTATCTGAGAGGCGTCTTTTGGATCTTCTGGTGTTACTATTTACCGATTTGTTAACGTTGGTGTTACCTTGACCTGGTGTGTTTCTCTCATGACTTCGTAAATTAATCTATCCGTAAGCTCTTTTTTTTTTTTTTTACTCACAAAATCGTATTGACACGATTGTAACCATTAGTTACTTTGCGACTGTTTTTGTCTTCGTATTAAAGATATTAATATTTAATGGTTACCCAATATTCACTCCTTTAATAAGATAGATTAGCTAAGATTACTTGCAGGTGCAGGTAATATAGATATTATTGGTATAACAGAGACCTGGTTCAACCTGAAAGATAGAGAAATGCCTTCTGAATGCTACATACAGGGTTATAAACTATTCCACACTGATAGGGTCAACAGGAAGGGTGGTGGAGTGGCGATGTATGTAAGAGAAAATTTAAATTGTTGTCTTAGACATGATATAAGATTAGAAACATCGAACACAGAATCTGCTTGTCTACAGTTTCTCGAGGGACGTAACAAATTAATTTTGGGTGTGATTTATAGGCCCCCAAACCTTGATAGGGAGTGCAGTAAGCTGTTATGGGATGAAATTCATAAGGCATCTAGACACGAAAATGTTGTGATAATGGGAGATTTTAACTTCAGACAAATTGATTGGAACAATATGACAGGAAATCTTGAGTCTAGTGACTTTCTTAATACGGTTCAGGATTGCTTTTTAGAACAGGTTGTGAGAGAACCAACTAGAGGAAACAATCTGCTTGACTCGGTTCTTGCCAACAAAGATTCACTAATAAATAATCTTGAGGTTAATGATGAGCTTGGGGAAAGTGATCACAAATCACTTAATTTCAATATATCATGGAATTACCCAGATAACTGCAATCAAATCTCTGTCCCAGATTTAGGCTTTGCCAACTTCATGGGACTGAAAAATTACCTGGGTGGGCTAAATTGGGATGTCCTGACTATGGGTCAGGTAGGTGATCTTGGCTGCCCAGACAACTTTTGTTCCGAGGAGGGAAATTAGATCTAGCAAAAATGATCCCAAATGGATGAACAATAGATTAAAACATCTCAATGGTCAAAAGAGAGGCATATATAGGCATATCAAAAGAGGGGATGGGCAGTTAAGAAATCAATATATTCAGTTAAAGAGAGAAATAAAGAATGGAATAAGAAAAGCAAAAAGGGATTATGAGGCTACAGTCGCAAGGGATTCAAAGACTAACCCAAAAGGGTTCTTTCAGGTATACAGAAGTAAGATTAGGGACAAGATTGGCCCACTTAAGAGTAACTCTGGTCAGATCACTGACAGTGATAAGGATATGTGTGAAATTCTCAATACCTACTTCCTCTCAGTTTTCACCCAGCAAAATACTAGCGATATTCCTGAAATAATAGATTATGTAGAACAGGATAATAAACTATGTACGATTGCGGTAACTAGTGACAT
The DNA here is from genome assembly GCF_038502225.1 of Cherax quadricarinatus. NCBI lineage: Eukaryota > Metazoa > Arthropoda > Malacostraca > Decapoda > Parastacidae > Cherax > Cherax quadricarinatus. Next base: position 9,041,887 of record NC_091294.1, on the reverse strand, counting down.
GGTCCTCAGACAAATAGAGAAACTAAAACCTAACAAATCCCCAGACCCTTATGAACTGTTTGCAAGGGTGTTAAAGGAATGTAAAGAGGAACTTAGCATACCTTTGGCTAATCTTTTTAACATATCACTACAAACTGGCATAGTGCCTGAACCAGGATGCCCTCTCTTGAGCAACTTAACCAGCAGCTGAAAGAAGAGCTTAAGGGTTGCTAAGCAGGAGATACGGCGATTAACGGAGGAGAACAAGAGGATTCGAAGTAATCCTCCTGTTGTGAGTCCCCAGGTTAAGAGGGGAGCTTGGTCAGTAGCCGGACAACATGGAACCAAGCTGAGGATCAAGAAGACTGTTGGAGAGGCAGAAACAACGAGGACCCAGAAGACTGCTGTGGAAGCTTCCAACCCATTTTCGGTGCTACCTGACGAATGTGGGTGTTCCACTGGGAATGTCACAACGAGCACCAAGGAAGCATTGGCTGGCGTGAGTGAGACATCCCTAGAAACCCCAAGGAAAACCATCGAGAACGTCTTGACGAATTCCATAAGTGAAGGTGTAATGCTGCCTGACAAATGTGAGTCGACAACTGGGAGCATCACGACGGACGACGCCAAGGAAGGTAAAAACATTGTTGTTGTTGGGGATAGCCAGATTAGGTACATGGATAGGGTATTCTGCTTGAAGGACAGGAGTAGGAGGCAGAGAGTGTGTTTTCCCGGGGCTGGGATGAAGGATATTGTTAGCCGTCTGGATGACATCATGAAGGATATTGTTAGCCGTCTGGATGACATCATGAGAGGTAACGGGAGTAATCCTATTATCTGTCTCAGTGCTGGAGGCAACGATGTTGGCAGACGTAAGAGTGAGGACCTGATTAGCAGGTATAGGTCAGCAACAGAGATAATTAGGAGGAAGGGTGGGAAACCTGTCATATATGGTATTTTGCCAAGGAGAGGAGTTGGAAATGAATGGTTGTCCAGAGCAATTGGTGTCAATTGTTGGCTGGACAAACACTGTAAGGAAAATGCAGTAACATTCATTGACAACTGGGACCTCTTCTATGGCAGAAATGACATGTATGCCAGGGATGGGGTTCACTTATCTAGGTTTGGGGTGGGAGCACTGGCCAACACAATTGAGGGAGCAGTTAGGTCTTTAAACTAGAAATAGATAGTGGTATGGGTTTTCGTGGAAAATCAATGAATTCTGAGTTTAGCGATAGTGTGAGTTTTAAGGAAACCAGTTATAGGCAGAATGAGGAAGAGTTATTGATGAACATAGGAAAGCCAATGGCATTAGGTGACAACGAGAGTAACAGGCATAGTGGAGGAACAGAAATCAGCAGGAAGAAAAAAAAGAAGGGAGGGTCCTTAAATATATACTACACAAATAGTCGTAGTGCTAGGAATAAGATGGATGAGTTGAGACTAGTTGCTAGTGCAGGTAACATTGATGTATTTGCCTTAACTGAGACGTGGTTCAATACGAAAAATCGGAATATGCCTGCTGAAAGTCACATACAGGGTTTTAAATTGTTCCAAGTAGACAGAATTATCGGGAAGGGGGGTGGGGTGGCACTGTATGTCCGAGATAGCTTGGACTGTTGCATAAAAACAGGTATAAAGTCTGAAACCCATACTGAGTCTGTTTGGATAGAATTTTCAGAGAGATATGAAAAATTTATTTTAGGTGTAATATACCATCCCCCAAACTTAGATAGGGACCAGGGGAGACTACTATGGGAGAAAACTGTTAAGGCCACAAGGCACGATAACGTAGTAATTCTAGGAGACTTTAACTTTAGTCATGTTGACTGGAATTTCTTGACTGGGAATTTAGAATCAAACGACTTCTTAGAAGTAGTTCAGGATTGTTTTTTGAAGCAGTTTGTGACTTAGTTCTGGCAAACAATGAATCCCTTGTTAATAATTTAGAAATTTCAGAGGAACTTGGTGCTAGCGACCACAAATCAATTACATTTAGCATTGAATGGAAGTATGATAGTAGGGATAACTCAGTAACAGTTCCAGATTTTCGCTTAGCAGATTACGATGTGCTTAGAGAACACTTATCATCTATTGACTGGGGTAACGAAGAGAGCTATCAATATGACAGTTTTCTGAACACTATACATGCTGCCCAAAGAACATTTATCCCGTATAAAGAAATTAGATCAAGCAGAAATGATCCAAAATGGATGAATAATAGGCTCAAATATCTTTTAGGGCAGAAGAAAGGAATTTATAGGCGTATCAAAAGAGGTGAGAGTCAACTTATGAATCAGTATATTGACATTAAGAGGGACGTTAAAAAGGGGATAAGAAAAGCTAAACGGGACTATGAAATTAAAGTTGCTAGGGATTCTAAAACTAACCCAAAAAGTTTTTTCCAGGTTTATAGAACAAAAGTTAGAGACAAGATAGGTCCCCTTAAAAATAACTATGGACATCTTACTGACAAAGAGAATGAAATGTGCTCAGTTTTAAATAATTATTTTCTCTCGGTTTTTACACAGGAAGACACTAACAATATTCCAGTAATTATTTTTTATAGTGGGCCTGAAGAAGATAAATTATGTAACATCACAGTCACTAGTGAAATGGTTATGAAACAAATAGATCGACTGAAGCAAAATAAGTCGCCGGGTCCTGATGAGGTTTTTTCAAGGGTTCTTAAGGAATGCAAAATGGAACTCTGTGAACCATTAACTTACATTTTTAATTTATCTCTTCAAACAGGTGTAGTGTCTGATATGTGGAAGATGGCTAATGTAATTCCTATTTTTAAATCAGGGGATAAGTCATTACCGTCAAATTACCGCCCAATAAGCCTGACCTCAATTGTAGGCAAACTGCTAGAGTCAATTATAGCTGAGATTATAAGAAGCCATCTGGATAAGCATAATCTGATTAATGATACTCAGCATGGATTCACGAAAGGCCGTTCTTGTCTAACTAATTTATTAACTTTCTTCAGTAAAGCTTTTGAGGCTGTTGATCACGATAAAGAATTTGATATTATTTACTTAGATTTTAGTAAGGCATTTGATAGAGTTCCGCACCAAAGACTGTTAAAAAAAAGTGGCAGCTCATGGCATTCAGGGAAAAGTGCTCTCATGGATCGAGTCATGGCTCACAGACAGGAAGCAGAGAGTATCCATAAATGGGGTTAAATCCGAGTGGGGATCTGTAACAAGTGGCGTACCAAAGGGATCAGTCTTAGGCCCGTTGTTGTTTATAATATTTATCAATGACCTTGATGAGGGAATTACTAGTGAAATGAGCAAATTCGCCGATGACACAAAGATAGGTAGGATAATTGATTCAAACGTAGATGTTAGGGAACTTCAGGAGGATTTAGACAATCTCTATTCTTGGTCAGAAAAGTGGCAGATGCAGTTCAATGTAGATAAATGCAAGGTTCTAAAGCTCGGGAGTGTCCATAACCCCAGCACTTATAAGTTAAATAAGGTAGAACTTAGCCATACAGATTGTGAAAAAGACTTGGGGGTTATGGTGAGCAGCAACCTTAAACCAAGACAGCAATGCCTAAGCATACGTAATAAGGCAAATAGATTATTGGGATTTATGTCAAGAAGTGTAAGCAACAGAAGTCCAGAGGTCATACTGCAGCTTTATACATCATTAGTAAGGCCTCACCTAGATTATTCAGCTCAGTTCTGGTCTCCATATTACAGAATGGACAAAAATTCGTTAGAAAACATTCAACGTAGAATGACTAAATTAATACATAGCATTAGAAATCTTCCTTATGAAGAAAGATTGAAGACTCTTAAATTACATTCACTTGTTAGACGAAGAATGAGAGGAGACCTGATCGAAGTGTATAAGTGGAAGATAGGTATTAATAAAGGGGATATTAATAAGGTCTTGAGGAAATCTCTCCAAGAGAGAACCCGCAGTAATGGATTTAAATTAGACAAACGGATCTACCCCAGGTAGATCTGTTTGTGACTTGAAAAAGCCCACTGTGTGGGCGAAACGTAGTCAATAAAGGATCACATTATACTGCATATGTGTTTATATTTTCAAGTTTAGATTTAAAAGGACATAGGAAAGTATTGGTTTGGAAATAGGGTAATTGATGAGTGGAACAGTCTACTTAGTTGGGTTATTGAGGCTAGGACTTTGGGTAGTTTCAAATTTAGGTTGGATAAATATATGAGTGAGATGGGTTGGATTTGAGTGGGACTTGCAAATGAGTGGATAGAGTTATCAAAGCTTATTTCTCGGGTAGCATTGAAAATTAGGTTGGGCAAATGACAGGTCCTTGGCTTCGAACTATAGACCAATAAGCCTTACCTCCATAGTGGGAAAATTTATGGAATCAATAATTGCCGAAGCAATTCGTAGCAATCTTGACAGGCACAGATTGATTAATGAATCTCAACACGGTTTTACAAAGGGGCATAACTGTCTTACGAACTTTCTAACTTTTTTCACTAAGGTGTTTGAGGAGACAGATCATGATAATGAATATGATATTGTGTATATGGACTTCAGTAAGGCTTTCGATAGAGTTCCACATCAGATGCTATTGAGGAAACTTAAGGCATACAGAATAGGAGAATTTTTTTCCTGGGTAGAGGCATGGCTGACAAATAGGCAGCAGAGAGTTTGCATAAATAGGGAGAAATCAGAATGGGGGCACGTCACAAGCGGTGTTTCTCAGGGGTCAGTGTTGGGCCCTTTGTTGTTCACAATTTACATAAACGACATAGATGATGGAATAAATAGCGACATAAGCAAATTTGCTGATGACACCAAAATAGGCAGTCCAATTCATTCTAATGAGGACACTAGAGCACTCCAGGATGATTTGAATAGACTGATGCAGTGGTCGGAGAAGTGGCAGATGCAGTTTAATATTGACAAATGCAAAGTTCTAAATGTTGGACAGTTAAATAACCATGCGACATATAAACTAAATAATGTAGCTCTTAATACTACCGACTGCGAAAAGGATTTAGGAGTTCTGGTTAGCAGTAATCTAAAACCAAGACAACAGTGCATTATATGTTCGCAATAAAGCTAACAGAATTCTTGGCTTCATATCTAAAAGTATAAATAATAGAAGTCCTCAGGTTGTTCTTCAACTCTATATATTCTTGGTTAGGCCTCATTTAGACTATGCTGCTCAGTTCTGGTCACCGTATTACAGAATGGATATAAATGCTCTGGAAAACGTACAGAGGAGAATGACAAAGATGATCCCATGTATCAGAAATCTTCCCTATGAGGATAGACTGAAGGCCCTGAATCTGCACTCTCTCGAAAGGCGCAGAATTAGAGGGGATATGATCGAGGTGTGTAAATGGAAAACAAGAATAAATAAAGGGGATATAAATAGGGTGCTGAAAATTTCCAGCCAAGACAGGACTCGCAGCAATAGTTTCAAGTTGGAAAAATTCTGATTCAGGAAGGATATAGGAAAACACTGGTTTGGTAATAGAGTTGTGGATGAGTGGAACAAACTCCCGAGTACAGTTATTGAGGCTAAAACGTTTTGTAGTTTTAAAAATAGGTTAAATAAATACATGAGTGGGTGTGGGTGGGTGTGAGTTGGACCTGACTAGCTTGTGCTGCTGGGTCTGGTGCAGTGCTCCATCCTTGAGTGGAGGTGACCAGACTGGGTGGGTCATTGGGCTAATCCGGGGGGGAGAACATTGACCTGCTCCACATGGATCAGTAGGCCTGTTGCAGTGTTCCTTTTTTCTTATGTTTGGTGGAATTACCGACAATATGTAGTGTACAAGGACATAAGTGAAACTAATGTGACATTTTATTGTGGCAACAGCTTGATAAAGTTCCTGGAGAGCGAAACGTTCCCATAATAAAATGTCACATTAGTTGCACTTGTGTCCTTTTACTTTACAAGATATCAGTTATACCCGAAGATTTTGACTACGACTACTACTACTACTACTACTACTACTACTACTACTACTACTACTACGACTACTACTACTACAACTACTACTACTACTACTACTACTACTACTACTACTACTACTACTACTACTACGACTACTACTACTACTACTACTACTACTACTACTACGACTACTACTACTACTACTACTACTACTACTACGACTACTACTACCACTACTACTACTACTACTACTACTACGACTACTACTACTACTACTACTACTACTACGACTACTACTACTACTACTACTACGACTACTACTACTACTACTACTACTACGACTACTACTACTACTATCACTACTACTACGACTACTACTACTACTACTACTACTACTACTACTACTACTACTACGACTACTACTACTACTACTACTACTACTACTACTACTACGACTACTACTACTACTACTACTACTACTACTACTACGACTACTACTACTACTACTACTACTACTACTACTACGACTACTACTACTACTACTACTACGGCTACTACTACTACTACTACTACGACTACTACTACTACTACTACTACTACTACTACTACTACTACTACGACTACTACTACTACTACTACGACTACTACTACTACTACTACTACTACTACTACTACGACTACTACTACTACTACTACTACTACTACTACTACTACTACTACTACTACTACTACTACTACTACTACTACTACTACTACTACTACTACTACTACTACTACTACTACTACGACTACGACTACTACTACTACTACTACTACTACTACTACGACTACTACTACTACTACTACTACTACTACTACTACTACGACTACTACTACTACTACTACTACTACTACGACTACTACTACTACTACTACTACGACTACTACTACTACTACGACTACTACTACTACTACTACTACTACGACTACTACTACTACTACTACTACTACTACTACTACTTCCCCCCTCTCCTCACTGTTTAAACACGTGTATCTTCTGGACTGTGTTGCAGTCAAAGGTTGTGTTTCCGTCGCTCTGATGTTTGCGAGAACTTCTACAAATCCTTGTTTCATCTCTATATTGTGACCCACAACCGATTAATATTATGTCACTGTACATGAGAAGGAGAGTGTTGTTAAGTCTCTTGTGTTTAACAAGCTAGACTTGATGATTGCCATGTCTTGCCAATGACATGTCCCTCAGTCTTAATGAAAATGAGAGAATAATAAAATATTTTAATTTTCACTATCTTTACTGTTTTGTCTACCTATTTATTCTCTTTATAAACTTTCCGTGGCCGTTAATGTTTCGTGGGGTCATCGACCAAACAGTCGTGTTTCAAGCTAGTCTTATACTGGGAAGAAAACAAGCATTACAGAATTAAGAACTATAAGAAATGACAGCAACGACAAACGGATACTGAATATAAGCAAAAGTTTGTAGTTTTTGTTTGCCATCTTACATATTAAAACATATATCAATGAAGAGCAGTCCTGCCAGAGTGCAACGCATTTAACAGGCTTCAATTTCACGCTTGTATGGTACAGCCTTATTGTATGGTTGCTGTCCACCTACCTGTTTACACAGTACAGTAATATCCCAGTTCATTAAGCAGTTTTCCCAACTTCATTTATGAAAGAAAACTCCATCAGTTCTTCGTGCACTGTATCTATTCCTAATTCCAAGTTCACACACCTTAAGAGCATTTATTTCTTATATCACACACTTTGAGAGCATTTATGTTAGTGGCTGTTGTAACAAGCTAACATGAGGGTGCAAAGGAAAGTAATGAAAAGGAAATTTTTTATTTAAGACCAGTGTCGCTCAGGAGAGAAAAACCTTTCCTGGGTCATGTTGCGCCCTCTGAGCTGGCTAGAAACCCTGCGCACGTCCTCGAAATATTTCATGTTCGATATAATAAATACAGTTTTATAACTAAGGACTCTGGTATCTTGGGTGTTAGTACTGCTCTGTAGGTCCCTAGGAAAATGGTGTTTAACAACATTAGGAGACTCAACACTCTCAATCCTCTTTGTACTCTTACAGCCACAGTTAATTAAGACTGGTGAACTCTTAGAGCTGTAGAAGGTACAGAGCGCTGCCTGTATCACTTCTCTCAGCATCTATGTAAACACCTGTAATATAATCTATTCGTAATCTATTCTTTGAAAATACTGGAAGAATTGGTTATAATTCTGCTCTCGAAATTACTTGTTACTAGGGCAAGAGACTCGGTAAAAGTGGCAAAATACCCCCGGTGAAAAGCTGGGGTGTGAGAATGGCACAAACTTAATAAGTATAACAATGTCTATATGGTTTAAACACCATTCATATAGAAAGGGAATTCCTGACAGTAGGGCTGTGATGTTAACGTTGTGATACGTCTGGCAACGTGTGGTTCAGTAGTCACAATAAACGCTAAAATCTGTACGTGTATCACTCTGGGAGTGAGGGAAGCTGCGCTTCTGCATGCATAAAATTTCATAGAAATTTGAAATTATGCTCCAGTTTTTTTCTTACTTAGGCTAGTTTAATTGGGTTCAGTTAGGTTTGGTGAGGTTAATGTATATTAACCTATGTTTCCCACAATAACGAAATTAAAAAGATTGGTGGCTTACGTCTGGCAGCACGAGGCGTATCATAAAATTTCGAGAGTGCGTTTTAAAACGCTCGTAAAAAATGAGAGATGGGCTGGAGAATGCTTGGCCACTCCCCTGGCCTTGGTGGAATTGCAAGCACTACACGGAGTCTATGACAGCCGTCCTCCACACAGCACCCCAGAGTTCTCATAGCACTGACTAAAGAAACAGATGCAGAAGTACTGGTAAGAATATCAATGCTACTAACGATAGAACATTTCCACGCGTAAACTCCTTCTTCTAGATATGTTCAATTTTCATCGGTTTTTCTTTGAGCACAGAGAATGAAAAAGTTTGTTTTTGATAATGATTCTCTTCAAATCGCTTATTCTCTCTAGGCTGGAATGCTGCTTCACATTACCTGCCCCCTTCAAGGCAGGCTATACTGGTGACCTGGAGAATGTACAGAGAGCTTTCTAGACATGTGTAAGTGCAATAAAGGTGAGATCCTCTGACGTTATCACTCCCTGCCATTCACCTTACTTTCTCGCTCTGTTGTATGGTTAGAATTTGTTGTATACCCTGATACAGTTTTAATTTCCTCAAGTTTTCCACATCTAAGTAGTTGAAATTTCTCTTCATTGAGCTTCATATTGTTTTGAGTGGCCCATTTGAAGATTTGGTTGATGTCCGCTTGGAGTCTTGTGGTGTCTTCGATGGAAGACACTGTCATGGCAATTCGGGTGTCATCTGCAAAGGAAGACAAGGAGTTTTGGCTTACATCTCTGCCCATGTCAGATATGAGGACGAGGAACAGGATGGGAGCGAGTACTGTGCCTTGTGAAACACAGCTTTTCACCGTAGCTGCCTCATACTTCACTTTGTTTACTATTACTCTCTTTGTTCTATTTGTTAGGAAGTTATAGATCCATCTACCAACTTTTCCTGTTATTCCTTTATAATGCATTTTGTGCGCTATAATACCATGGTCACACTTGTCAAAGGCTTTTGCAAAGTTTGTGTATACTACATCTGCATTTTGTTTATCCTCTATAGCATCCAGGACCTTGTCACAGTGGTCCAGTAGCTGGGACAGGCAAGAGAGACCTGCTCTAAACCCGTGTTGCCCTGGGTTGTGTAACTGATGGGTATCTAGGTACTTGGCGTTCTTGCTTCTTAGAACCCTTTCAAAGATTTTTATGATATGGGATGTTAGTGCTATCGGTCTGTAGTTCTTTGCAAGTGTTTTACTGCCACCTTTGTAGAGTGGGACTATGTCTGTTGTTTTTAGTGAGTGTGGGATGACCCCGGTGTTTATGCTCACTCTCCATAGAATGCTGAAGGCACGTGACAGGGGCTTCTTGCAGTTCTTGATGAACACGGAGTTCCGTGAGTCTGGACCTGGGTCAGAGTACATGTCATTTATTGCCTTAATGTCTTCCTCTATTTCATTTCTGAGAGGTGCAGGAATGTAGGAATGCCAATACTTTTTCTAAAATAAGTGCCCCTTGTCGACTTAAGATATGTCGTACCGTTCCGTGGTAACAGTCCACTTTGCAGTCACATATATTGACTCGTCCAATCATTATTTCTTTCACCTTAAAAAAAACAAAATATGTAACTTATTTCTTTAACATATTCACCAGTCTTGATGTTTATGTCTTGGTCGATGACCACTTTGGCAGCCATCTTGGATATTTTTAAATTATTCAGGGGAGAGAGGCACCCACTGGGTGATGAGAGGGTGGCACCCACTGGATGATGAATGGCACACACTGGGTGATGAGAGAGTGGCACCCACTGGACGATGAGTGGCACCCACTGGATGATGAGTGGCACCCAGTGGGTGATGAGTGGCACCTACTGGATGATGAGTGGCACCCACTAGATGATGAACACCTTAGAGACTCAATATTTCTAAATATTATGCACCACAAAATTCCAGATTCAGGAAAAAACTGAGTTTAGTAACCAGACGACGACGACCACCACCACCACCACCACCACCACCATCACCACCGCCACCACCACCACCACCACCACCATCACCACCATCACCACCACCAACAACAACAATAACAATAACAACACCTCCACCAACAACACAGTCACAACAACAACAACACCACCACCACCACCACCAGCAACAACAATAACAACAACACCATCACCACCAACACTAACAACCACATCAACACATCAACAACACCACCCCAAAAACAACAACAACAACAACACCACCACCACCAATACCAACAACCAACAACAACAATTAATAACAGCAACAAACAACAATAACGACTAACAACAACCAACAGCAACAAACAACAATAACAACCAACAGCATCAATGCTTCTAGCGCCACCCTCTACCACCACAACTACCACCACTACCAACATTACGAATACCACCCCTTTCCATCAAACTACCACCACTACTAACATTACGAATACCACCCCTTTCCATCACAATTACTACCACTACTAACATTACGAATAGCACCCCTTTCCCTCACAACTACAAACATTACGAATACCACCCCTTTCCATCACAATTACTACCACTACTAACATTACGAATACCACCCCTTTCCATCACAATTACCACCACTACTAACATTACGAATACCACCCCTTTCCATCACAACTACAAACATTACGAATACCACCCCTTTCCCTCACAACTACAAACATTACGAATACCACCCCTTTCCCTCACAACTACAAACATTACGAATACCACCCCTTTCCATCACAACTACAAACATTACGAATACCACCCCTTTCCCTCACAACTACAAACATTACGAATACCACCCCTTTCCATCACAATTACCACCACTACTAACATTACGAATACCACCCCTTTCCATCACAATTACTACCACTACTAACATTACGAATACCACCCCTTTCCCTCACAACTACAAACATTACGAATACCACCCCTTTCCATCACAATTACCACCACTACTAACATTACGAATACCACCCCTTTCCATCACAATTACTACCACTACTAACATTACGAATAGCACCCCTTTCCCTCACAACTACAAACATTACGAATACCACCCCTTTCCATCACAACTACCACCACTACCAACATTCCCAAATACACCCCTACAATCATAACTACCACCAAAAAACTAACATTCCCCGACACAAACTTGCTAGGACAGAAAACCTCCCTTATCCAGGGAGTACATAAAACCCACTTTTGACAACATTATCTTCCCATCTCTCACCGGACAAACAACATTATTTCTAAGGAAATTTGAAAAGTTTTTCCTTCATAAGAAATTATGAGAAGAACCCCCACCCCTCCACCCTCTCCCCTCCTCCCCTACCCCTCCACCCTCTCCCCTCCTCCCCCACCCCTCCACCCTCTCCCCTCCTCCCCCACCCACTTCGTCTTCCAGTGCCTCAGCGTTCCAGTCGTCTCCCCCATCCTCCCTCCCTCCCCTCCCATCACTCACACCTGCGTATACACACCAGTCAGTTAAATAAGCCACCGTCTCGCTAACAAATGTTAACACAGCAAATTAACCTGGAGAATTAACAGAGTAAATGCTGCTGCTGTCTGCCACCGCCGGCCGCTGGGGCCAAAATTTTCCCCACTGAAAATTCGCTTGAGAGGAAGCTGTGGAGATTTTCAGAGTAATATTAAAGGTTGGAAGAATTTATTGTTTGCTGACTTGGGCAGAAGAGGGAGGGAGGGAGAGAAGGAGGGTGGGTGGGAGGGGGAGGGAGGGTATGGGAAGAATGAAGTAGGAGAATTAGGGAGAGATGGAAGGTATGTTACGAATAGAGAGAGGAGAGAGAGAGAGAGAGAGAGAGAGAGAGAGAGAGAGAGAGAGAAAGAGAGAGAGAGAGAGAGAGAGAGACAGAGAGAGAGAGAGAGAGAGAGAGAGCGAGAGAGAGAGAGAGAGAGAAAGTGAGAAAGAGGGGAGGAAACGAGAGAGGAAGGGAGACTGTAGAAAGACTGGGGAGGAAGGAAGAGAGGCAGGCACCCCAATGGAATACACATTTTGAGACATATCTGCCTCTACTTCTAAAGCAGAGAGTGTTGTAGGTAAGACATCTCATGGTTTTCAGCCGAAAATATTACTTCTCTTCACCAGTCTTGAGTTTGGGTAAAAAATGAAGTGTAAAATCCAGCAGTCGTTACTGAATAAAGACATATTCTATAAACATCTTCACAGTCTGCATGAGAAACAGTGGACACCTGATTCAACATAATTTAAATTAAACCCGTTTTACAGGTCTGTGTTAAACGCCAAACGGAAGTTATTATACTCTCAAATCATTCTTCTAAGTCCAGCACCAGACTAATCATTTTAAATCTGCTGTACGCAAAACTTTCAAAACTCAAGAATCATAAAAAATACATGGACTAAGTATTAAAGTGAGCAACTCACCAGCACACGAAATAAAATCTAGTGTAAGAACAAATGAAGAAAAATATAGAGCGCAGACACCAGCAGGACAGTCAGAGACAAGTTCATTTATTTCTAAAGTGGTCTCCGTCCACAAAGCTGGACATATACTAAAGTCCATTCACTACTTCGAATGTAGCATCAAACTTCTTCACGAGACTGACTCCACACAAGACACACAAGAATTAATCTGCACACCAAACATAAGTCAAGGCAATGAATATATTGTGCACCACTTAAGCACAGTGTGTCCACAGAGAAGAGTTGTATCAAAAGGCTAAGAGTCAAACCGCTTCTACAACAGCTGTCAAGAAAAACAGAACAAAGTTCACACACGATCTAGTGCTGACACTTCTCTCAGACGATGTTCTAACACACCAGGTTCACAATGTGTTTGTCAAAGTATAACAATGTTTTTTTGGCTACTCTGAACTTCGTTCAATATGACGACCTTTCCTCTGAGGTGACGTCAACAATGTCGGGAAAATGTAAGACCGCACAGTGGACGAGGGCTGCTGAGAAGACTTATCAAGAACGCTGTATACTATAATGATATTAACACTGAGGTATATTATAATAATATTAGAAATGACGTATATTATAATGATATTAAGAATGAGGTAAATTATAATGAACATGTATCTAAAGTCAGTACTCATATAAAAATAATTTATAACTAAGAACATGGAGGTCGTTGGGGAGGTAAAAACTGTATTTGATGATAACTTGAGTTGGATAGAGGAGGATAGGATTACTTCATTATTAAGTATTATATTTTCTAAATAAAGAGAATATTAATAAAAATTACTGACACCAAGACCATGATGATTCTCTTCAAATCACTTGTTCTCTCTAGGCTGGAATATTGCTGTACACTAACTGCCCCCTTCAAAGATAGCGACATTGCTGACCTGGAGAGTGTACAAAGAACTTTCACGACACACATAAGTTCGATAAAGCACTTAAATTACTGGGAACGGTTGAAGTCCCTTGATTTGTATTCCCTGGAATGCAAGCGATAATATACACTTGGGAAATCCTAGAGGGATTACTACCAAATTTGCACAGGAAAATCACTCCCCATGAAAGGAAAAGACTCGGCAGTAGACGCAACATTCCCCCAATGAAAAGCAGGAGCCCCACGAGTACACTGAGAGACAACAAAATAAGTGTCAGGGGCCCAAGACTGTTCAACAGCCTCCCAGCATACATAAGGAACATTACAAATAGACCTCTGACTGTTTTCAAGAAGACCCTGGACGGGCATCTAAAGTCAGTACCTGACCAGCCGGAGTTGTCAGCAAAAACAGCCTGGTTGATCAGACCCTGATCCATCACGAGGCCTGGTCTCAGACCGAGCCGCGGGGGCGTTGACCCCCGAAACCCTCTCCACGTATAATCCAGGTATACTCCAGGTATAAGGAATACTCAGTGTATCGGTAAATACTTGAAATATTTATGGAAAAACATTATTTGCAATAAGTATATTTGGGTTTGATTTATGCTAAACTAAAGTGTATAATGGAAAATGATAACATCTCTATTACACAGAGTATAACTTAAATAATTTACACAAATTGAATTAAGAGTAAATGCGGAAGGCATTACTGATAGGAGAGAGTTTACAAACAGAAGGAGGCTAGTAATAAACACTAAAATTTGCAGGATAGTTCACTAAGTAAATGTATGCTAGTCGCAGTGTTGCTATTGACTCAGTACTACTCGTTCGTGGTTACAATAATATATACACTGCTTGTGGAGGCTAGTACATCAAACGGGGAGAATATAATTAGCTAAGAGGCACCCACACCACCATATGTCCTCGGATCAAGGTAAAACACCTAGCTCTGGTGTGTGCTTGATTCTTGTAGGATTTAGTGGTCCTGTGGGTTACAGCATCATGTGATTTTCGCTGGCCAGAACGACATGGGTTCGAGTCCTCGGCTAGTCGCAGTGTTATCACTATATATTTGAAAAATCTCTTAAAATGAGTTGCTAAAGAAGAATAAGGAACACAATACCGTGACTGGAACAATACACGTATAAACCTCACATAGGAGACAGAAGCTTATGACGACGTTTCAGTCCGAATTAGATGATTTAGTGCAACTTGTAAGTGGTCCAAGATGGGCTGAAACGTCGTCATAAGCTTCTCTCTCTCTCGTATGTGAAAGCTATTTGTATGTGAGTTCCTAAGGTAATGATGTAAAGCTTGAAGACTCTAAGTATGTCAATGTTAGTTGACAAGACGAAGAGAAAAGATGGTAGGAAAATATAAGGTCTCTTTCTCTCTCTCTTTCTCTCTCTCTTTCTCTCTCCCACGCACACTCACACACACACACACCTCTGCCGCCAGTACAGCTGTAAATCACCCTGTAATCACCCTTAGTAATCTCAGGAAACGAGTGGGGTCCGGATTTACGCACGGATGCATTAATTCCTCATCAGAGGTAGCTGATACAGGTACACGGGCTGAGTTACTCACTCAGCTGTGTGATCCCAGGTAAGCACAGAGAATGTAGATGCCAGGTGATCACCAATGAGAGGACAATACAAAACGAGTCTGTCTGTCTGTCTCTCTCTCTCTCCCTCTATCACTCCCAATTTCTCCCTTTCTTTCTCAATTTCTCTCTCTCTCTCTCTCTCTCTCTCTCTCTCTCTCTCTCTCTCTCTCTCTCTCTCTCTCTCTCTCTCTCTCTCTCTCTCTCTCTCTCTTTTACACAAGATTTTGCAAGCTTAGGCTAATAATTCCTAACCTTATTTACAAGCTAAGAGCTGTTACCTACATCAGCTCAGTGTATATACACCAAGAGGTGTATATACACTACCTTTTTATTGTTATGAAATATACAGATAAAGGACAGGATGAAGCTGGAGCCATCTGAGGGCCAGGGATTTCATTGGTTCATCTGACTTTATTTCAGTGATATCATTATGCTGTACGAACACGTTGCAGACTCGAGTCATCCTAGGAATAAATGATCTCAAATGAAGTTATGTTCTGGAGAAGGCTACAATTCGAGTGAAGTTGCCGCTTCCTGCCCGTCTTGTTGTGTACAAGCTCACTTCTCGTTGTCCTCGGAGTGGAGCCAGGTGTAGTACTTTGACAGTATTGGCTGTACATAACAGTAAAGCCACCCACATCCAACATCCCTACTTTGTTGAATGCTCTGATGAAATAACAGATCCATCCAGGCTGGGTCTGGACAAGAGATGAGTCGTCTTGCTCTGTTCTCTATTTTGTCGAGAATTCGAAGATGAGATGGAGGGTAGGCAGTCCAAGAAAGTGGAGCATACTCAAGGTGTGAGCGTACTTGTGCCTCGTACAGAATTTTGCAACCTCTACTGTTGAGCAGATGCGAGAAATGTCGAAGTGCTGTAAGCTTCCTGTCCACCGTGTGTGGAAGATTTACATCGTGGTTCCTCATGGTCAGTTTGGAGTCAAATTTCACTCCAAGGATATCAACTTCGTCCCTGGGTACCAACACATTCCCATTCATACAACTCCTCCGGGATTACAATCATGGTGCCTAGAGACTATCATCATTTGCGTTTTCTCAGAAGCAAATGTAACCTGCCATCGTTTTCCCCAGACTGATATAGCTGTAAGCTGGTGATTGAAGTAACTTAGAGCAGCTGGCATTTCCTCCCTTGGATAAGTAAATGTCAGAGTACAATCATCTGCATATGCATGGGATTCTGGGTTGAGACGAAGGAGGTCATTGAAGCAGATATTCCATAACAATAGCCCAAGTACACTTCCCTACGGTACACTTGCACCAACAGGATGTCTTGCTGACTCTGTCCCATGGTTACCCGTTCAGAACTATGCTTGGAGATCTCAGCATAGTTCTCAACTGGTAATTACTGAGGAAACATAGTGTAGAGCCAATTCCCTGTGATTGCAGTTTCGCCAAGAGACCTTGGTGCCATACTAGGTCGAAAACACCAGCAATGCCCAGCGCTCCTACAGAGCTGACTTTGGATTCATCCAGTGGCTGGTGCCACTTAGTGGAGAGCTTCAAGAACAAATCAGCAGCAGAGTAATCTTATATGAAGCCATGTTGACGGTCTCCAATTAGTGAGTGGTCATCTGCCGTGAGATTATTGTCTCTAGAATCTTACCAGTGATTGAGAGCAGTGTCACCGGTCTGTAGTTGCTGATTTCCGCTCTGATATTCTTTCCACATAGAAGGGCATTTACACTATGCTAGGCAGTTCTGATAGATGTGAGTTAGAGGTGCTGCTAGGTGGTCTGCACATCTGCTCAGCAATCTTGGGCTCAACTTATCTGGGTCCACAGTCTTTCCTTGGTCCAGCGGTTGAAGGAGAAGATACAACTCATCCTGCCTTATTATCACCACTGACAACTTTGACACAGTTCTTGCAGCTAGCCAAGGATGGTTCCTTGCAGGATCAGGGACCTGCATCTTGACAGCAAAGTGTTCAGCAAAAAGGACAGCTTTCTCCTGACTGCTGGTAGAGACGGTACCATCCTCTCTCTCTCTTACTTTCTTAATTGTTTGATGTGACTCAAGATGAGTTTCAACAAATATTTTAAAGCTATGAATTGTTAAGCTACCATCCCTCACACCATCCCTCACACCATCCCTCACACCATCCCTCACACCATCCCTCACACCATCCCTCACACCATTACTCACACCATCCCTCACACCATCCCTCACACCATCCCTCACACCATCCCTCACACCATCCCTCACACCATCCCTCACACCATCACTCACACCATCCCTCACACCATCCCTCACACCATCCCTCACACCATCCCTCACACCATCCCTCACACCATCCCTCACACCATCCCTCACACCATCCCTCACACCATCCCTCACACCATCCCTCACACCATCCCTCACACCATCCCTCACACCATCCCTCACACCATCCCTCACACCCTGACACACTCCCTCACACCCTGACACACTCCCTCACACCCTGACACACTCCCTCACACCCTGACACACTCCCTCACACCCTGACACACTCCCTCACACCCTGTCACACTCCCTCGCACTCTGATACACTCCCTCACACCCTGACACACTCCCTCACACCCTGACACAAACTCCCTCACACTCTGACACACTCCCTCACACCCTGACACACTCCCTCACACATGACACACTCCCTCACACCCTGACACATTCCCTCACACCCTGACACATTCCCTCACACCCTGACACACACTCCCTCACACTCTGACACACTCCCTCACACCCTGACACACTCCCTCACACCTGGCACACTCCCTCACAGCCTGACACATTCCCTCACACCCTGACACACTCCCTCACACCCTGACACACTCCCTCACACCTGACACACTCCCTCACACCATGACACACTCCTTCACACTCTGACACACTCCCTCACACCCTGACACACTCCCTCACACCTCACACACTCCCTCACAGCTTGACACATTCCCTCACACCCTGACACACTCCCTCACACCCTGACACACTCCCTCACACCTGACACACTCTCTCACACCACGACACACTCCCTCACACTCTGACACACTCCCTCACAACTTGACACACTCCCTCACACCTGACACCCCCTCACAGCCTGACACATTCCCTCACACCTGACACACTCCCTCACACACTGACATAGTCAGTATCCTGCCTTACACAACCGCTGTAAATCCCGCGGCTCTGTAAAACACGATCAGAGATTTACAAGCGTCGATGCTGAAATTTCAGAGCACGTCGGGAAAACAGATAATTGTAGACCGTTAGATTTCTGACAGGAAACCGAACAGTGTACGCCCTGTAAGTAGTCGGAACATACTGAGTAAATCCATTTGTTCACATACTTATCAACTTGAGTTTTGGTTGCTGAGCGATTCTAGAAACGCATTCTTGTATCTTCTAAGCCCAGCCCAATCTACTTCAATGCAGGCAAGAAGATGGAGATAAATTATATAAAATACCGACACGATGGAAAATAAACCCCAATGCAGTATAACGTGAACATTTTTGACTACGTTTCGCCCACACAGTGGACTTTATCAAGTCACAAAGAAATAAATATGTTACTTGATAAAGTCCACTGTGTGGGCAAAACGTAGTCAATAAAGGATAGCATTATACTGCGTTTGTGTATTTATCACCCGCAGTAGGAATGTTATGGAGAATATTTCTTGTATCTCAGTGTTGGACACTGGAAGTCCATCAACGGCGACCTTCACAAGTTCTCGCATGGAGGCTAATCAATTTCTTCAGTAAAAACTGCAAATTGGCAAAATACACAGACCAGAACCATTGTCTACCTTCCTCTGTGATTCACCAGCTGTGAAAAATTTAATGCCACTCCGAAGTGGCGTTCCCCAGTAATCAGCGTTACAGGTCTGAAGTCCACCAGGCTTTCATAAATTATCACATGAAAGCCAGTAGTTCATTTTTTCTTATTTCAATAAAATTTGTAAATTGGCACTTTGTATTCTCGTATTTTTGTTATTTTTTTTGACACATTATCTTTTCAATACCTCGCATTCCAGCAATTTTTTTTAAACTGGAATTTATATGACTCTTATATGCTACTACACAAAGAATACTGAGTAGTTGACTAAGAACTTGAGTAAATTGGCACCTCCAGAGTCCAGTAACAATCCAGAGCTTCCTATGGGCATGATAGATCAACACTGTATGAAGAGGCTTTAAGACGACTGGATGAGGTATTCACAGACTATGGCATGAAAACCAATATTTAAAATTTTCCAATACCTTCACTAAAACTGGGACCTACATAGCCCAAAATCAATGCAAAGGTTCATTTTTTTTTTAAGAATCACCATAATTAGGGTTTGAAGTCAGTCGGAAGAGTAAGCCTCCAGTTGTTGCACACAAATCAATTTGTTTCATATAATTCTCTCAATAAAATTTATGCAGCACAAATGGGAACTTGCAGTTGAGGAAAATATATCATTCCTGAAAGTTTGAAGTCGATCATATGAGGCATTTTTGATTTATTACTCCGAATCCAACAATACCAAGTTCATAATTTTTTGTAAATTGGAAAATTTGTGTCTACACAGCCTAAACGTATAGGTTGTCGTCCTGTCAATAAAACGCATCAATTATTAAATATTAATTATTATTTACCAGAAAATAATGAATCTATTTTAAAAGTAAAACTGGCAAATTCCCCCCAACGCTCCAGTACCGAACCTTCTAAACAGCAGCTGATAATGGTAAAAATTTGAAGCTAATCAGAAGAGGACGTCTCAAGATTTCAGTGAGAAACCAGAACTGGGAATGGCCTGTTATGATGTGGGTGAGGGCTGTTGAACAGGACAATACCTTCACCAAAATTTGTTTAGTTACAGCACACCAGCGATGAAAATTTGAAACCGATCGGAGCAGGCATTTTCAAGCTACGAACGAAAACCTTACCTTTGATATATACTTTGAAGACTTTCGAGAGTTTTCCTGCTTTCACAGCCCGGCTCTTGGCCTGGCGTGCCTCGTGCTAGCCTGACCAACCAGATTGTTACAGCCGGCGGCCCGCTAGCCTACACGACCACCACAGCCTAGCAGATCTGGCATCTGGTGGAGATACATGTCCAGTTTCTTCTTGGAAACCTCAATATAAGTTTCGGCAGTGTTTCTGATATCTTGTGGTAGTGTTAAACAGAGTCTAGGTTCAAGGATGTTTATACATTGTTCTCTTACTGTGACCAGGGTGTCCTTGTTTGTCACCGGGTATATTTTACACATTCTTCCACCTAAGGCACCCCTTTGAGGGTACCTAATAAATTACAAACTCTTTGATGACCAGGCGGCTGCTATTGTTTCTCTCCTGCATCAGCATTAAATGTTGTTCACCACTATGAAGGTTGCCAAGATCTGTTTGCAGGACGGATATTAATCTTACAACTTGAATTTTTCAACGCTTGATATCAAATAAATATGTTCAATCTTTTTGTATATCTGTTTTACATCTTTAACCTTCCAACAGAGATTTATTTAACTTATGGTAACACGACTGATACTCTTGAGTTAATTTCGGACCAGAAAATTTTCCCCAGTTGTGTTTTTTCCACCAAAGGTCACCACACAAGGCTTAAAATTCCTGTAAAGATGTTGAAGTCGGTAGGGAGTGAAAACGTCGTGATATTGATGACTTCCTGGACATCATATTATCTCTGCAGCAATTTTCTGGTAAATAATATATGGTGTCCAGTCCATTATCAGAGCCTTTATTAACATCTACAAAAACTTAGTCTTAAACTATCTACAAAATATACGGAGAACAACGTCAGGCATAGATTTATGTATACCAGTAAAGTGCCTGTGACCGATTTCGAGAGTTCTTTGGATGCCCGGCCTGAGGCCAAACTTCACTCTCGACTGAGTGTTCAGCCAGGCTGCTGATGCTAGTAGCCCGCAGGCCTACAAAATCACAACCTGCTTGATCTGGCCCTGTCAGCATGTAGTGGTCCATTTTCCTCTTGAATATCGTTGATATACCTTTGATGAGTTCCAAGAGTTTTTCTATTCCTAGAACCCGGCCCGTTTGGTGTTTGCCTAGTCAACCAGGCTATTGCTGCTAGTGGCCCGCTGACCCGCATATCCACCACAGTCTGGTTGAAACGTTAAACTTTCCTCCCACCACCAGCACCAGACGAGCCTGACCCATGGCCGGGCTCAGAGAGTAGATAAACTCTCGAAACTCTTCAAAGGTATATCACCAGAAGTACATAACCAAAGAAACTCTTAGGATATTGATATTGTATATTTTAGGAACCTATTTCCCGTATGAAAATAAAAAAAAATTATTAAGAGGCAACATTAAATATAAAAATAGTATTTAAAACTAAAATTTGAGACAGAAGCAAACTTAACATTGGTTTGTCTAATGACTAACTTGGTGTTACTGCGAAAATTCTGCCTCAAGTCCGTGGTAATTTGGGATAAAATGGTCACGTCGCACAAACAACGTGGAGGTCATGTCACACGGTCAGGTCACACATACAGCCTGGAGGTCATGTCACACGGTCAGGTTACACAAACAGCCTGGAGGTAATGTCACACGGTCAGGTCACACATACAGCCTGGAGGTCATGTCACATGGTCAGGTTACACAAACAGCCTGGAGGTCATGTCACACGGTCAGGTCACACAAACAGCCTGGAGGTCATGTCACACGGTCAGGTCACACAAACAGCCTGGAGGTCATGTCAAACGGTCAGGTCACACAAACAGCCTGGAGGTCATGTCACACAGTCAGGTCACACAAACAGCCTGGAGGTCATGTCACACGGTCAGGTCACAAAAACAGCCTGGAGGTCATGTCACACGGTCAGGTCACACAAACAGCCTGGAGGTCGTGTCACACGGTCGGGTCACACAAACAGCCTGGAGGTCATGTCACACGGCCAGGTCACACAAACAGCCTGGAGGTCATATCATACAGTCATGTCACACAAATAGCCTGGAGGTCATGTCACACGGTCAGGTCACACAAACAGCCTGGAGGTCATGTCACACGGTCAGGTCACACAAACAGCCTGGAGGTCATGTCACATGGTCAGGTCACACAAACAGCCTGGAGGTCATATCACACGGTCAGGTCACACAAACAGCCTGGAGGTCATGTCACACGGCCAGGTCAAACAAACAGCCTGGAGGTCATATCATACAGTCATGTCACACAAATAGCCTGGAGGTCATGTCACACGGTCAGGTCACACAAACAGCCTGGAGGTCATGTCACACGGTCAGGTCACACAAACAGCCTGGAGGTCATGTCACATGGTCAGGTCACACAAACAGCCTGGAGGTCATATCACACGGTCAGGTCACACAAACAGCCTGGAGGTCATGTCACACGGTCAGGTCACACAAACAGCCTGGAGGTCATATCATACGGTCAGGTCACACAAACAGCCTGGAGCTCATGTCACACGGTCAGGTCACACAAACAGCCTGGAGGTCATGTCACACGGTCAGGTCACACAAACAGTCTGGAGGTCATGTCACACGGTCAGGTCACACAAACAGCCTGGAGGTCATGTCAAACGGTCAGGTCACACAAACAGCCTGGAGGTCATGTCACACGGTCAGGTCACACAAACAGCCTGGAGGTCATGTCACACGGTCAGGTCACACAAACAGCCTGGAGGTCATGTCACACAAACAACCTGGAGGTCATGTCACACGGTCATGTCACACAAACAACTTGGAGGTCATGTCACACGGTCAGGTCACATAAACAGCCTGGAGGTCATGTCACACAAACAACCTGAAGGTCATGTCACACGGTCAGGTCACATAAACAACTTGGAGGTCATGTCACACGGTCAGGTCACACAAACAGCCTAGAGGTCATGTCGCACGGTCGGGTCACACAAACAGCCTGGAGGTCATGTCGCACGGTCGGGTCACAAAAACAGCCTGGAGGTCATGTCACACGGTCAGGTCACACAAACAGCCTGGAGGTCATGTCACACGGTCGGGTCACACAAACAACCTGGAGGTCATGTCACACGGTCAGGTCACACAAACAACCTGGAGATCAGGTCACACAGTCAGGTCACACAAACAACTTGGAGGTCAGGTCACACGGTCAGGTCACACAAACAACTTGGAGGTCATGTCACACGGTCAGGTCACACAAACAGCCTGGAGATCAGGTCACACAGTCAGGTCACACAAACAACTTGGAGGTCAGGTCACACGGTCAGGTCACACAAACAACTTGGAGGTCATGTCACACGGTCAGGTCACACAAACAGCCTGGAGGTCATGTCGCACGGTCGGGTCACACAAACAGCCTGGAGGTCATGTCGCACGGTCGGGTCACAAAAACAGCCTGGAGGTCATGTCACACGGTCAGGTCACACAAACAGCCTGGAGGTCATGTCACACGGTCGGGTCACACAAACAACCTGGAGGTCATGTCACACGGTCAGGTCACACAAACAACCTGGAGGTCATGTCACACGGTCAGGTCACACAAACAGCCTGGAGGTCATGTCACACAGTCAGGTCACACAAACAGCCTGGAGATCAGGTCACACAGTCAGGTCACACAAACAACTTGGAGGTCAGGTCACACGGTCAGGTCACACAAACAACTTGGAGGTCATGTCACACAGTCAGGTCACACAAACAACTTGGAGGTCAGGTCACACGGTCATGTCACACAAACAACCTGGAGGTCATGTCACACGGTCAGGTCACACAAACAACTTGGAGGTCATGTCACACGGTCAGGTCACACAAACAACTTGGAGGTCAGGTCACACGTGTCGCATAATACTAAATCCAAATGGAAACTAGATACTAAGAACAGTTTTTCGTTTACTCAGTTAAGTTGATCTGCACCAGAAACATTATTATTATTATTATTATTATTATTATTATTATTATTATTATTATTATTATTATTATTATTATTATTATTATTACTTTTATTATTATTATTATTATTATTATTATTATTATTATTATTATTATTATTATTATTATTATTATTATTAATTTTATTATTATTATTATTATTATTATTATTATTATTATTATTATTATTACTTTTAATATTATTATTATTATTATTATTATTATTATTATTATTATTATTATTATTATTATTATTATTATTAATTTTATTATTATTATTATTATTATTATTATTATTATTATTATTATTATTATTATTATTATTATTATTATTATTATTATTATTATTATTATTATTATTATTATTAATTTTATTACAAAATCAGCACCTGAGAAATGTTTGAAGGTGTGTAATATAACAAGTCGGACCCTCAATATATCGTATAACAGTTTAAGATTCCACTGATTATCACTATATAGTACATTGTGTTATCAGGTGATAATACTGATGATAACAACGGGAGGTTCTCCTTCCTCCCCTCCCTCTCACACTTCACTCTAATTATACTTTCTCAGAGAGACCATTATCTTATACTGCTCTGAGTCAGTATACTACACAAGTCAACTGTTACCCTAAACACTTGACTAGATACATCTAGATAACAATAGTGCTATATGTTTAGATGGAGTTGTTCTTTCTATTAATCACTATGTACTTGAAAAGAGTACCTAATTACCATACATATGAGTGAAACTCCCTGGCATATTAATTATGGCTGGGGTATGCAGAGGAGGGATAATATCCAATATTAATAAGGCAGGGAGGAAATAGGGGCAGGGAAGGCGCCGGGGTATTCGTCTCCCTAATGTGTTTTCTTTGTAAGTTTTGATAAGCTAGTGTAGGCACGATAGTCCATTAGTGCAGCGTTGCTGTCTCCCGATACACTACCGAACACTTGTATATTATCAGCAGCAGTGTCTCGAAGATTATTCAGTGAAGAAAATGTCAATGATCACGCTTTTCCATTAAGTTTTTTATATGGTAAGCCATAAAAAAACATAAAATGCATATTTTTAATATTTAGCTAAAACCTACTATCATTACTTTATTATTATTATTATTATTATTATTATTATTATTATTATTATTATTATTATTACTTTTATTATTATTATTATTATTATTATTATTATTATTATTATTATTATTATTATTATTATTATTATTATCATTATTATTATTATTATTATTATTACTTTTATTATTATTATTATTATTATTATTATTATTATTATTATTATTATTATTATTATTATTATTATTATTATTATTATTATTATTACTTTTATTATTATTATTATTATTATTATTATTATTATTATTATTATTATTATTATTATTATTATTATTACTTTTATTATTATTATTATTATTATTATTATTATTATTATTATTAAATGAGAAAAAAATGTAATTAAATTTATTCTCATCATTTTACAAGAACCTGTGTTACAATGACTACGTTAAGAAACGTGTTACAATGCCTACGTTATAAGACGAGTTACAATACCTACGTTATAAGACGTGTTACAATGCCTACATTATAAGACGTGTTACAATACCTACGTTATAAGACGTGTTACAATGCCTACGTTGTAAGACGTGTTGCCATACTTACGTTATAAGACGTGTTACAATGACTACGTTAAGAAACGTGTTACAATGCCTACGTTATAAGACGTGTTACAATACCTACGTTATAAGACGTGTTACAATGCCTACATTATAAGACGTGTTACAATACCTACGTTATAAGACGTGTTACAATACCTACGTTATAAGTCGTCTTACAATACCTACGTTATAAGACGTGTTACAATACTTACGTTATAAGACATGTTACAATACCTACATTATAAGTCGTGTTACAATACATACGTTATAAGACGTGTTACAATACCTACGTTATAAGTCGTGTTACAATACCTACGTTATAAGACGTGTTACAATACCTACGTTATAAGTCGTGTTACAATACCTACGTTATAAGACGTGTTACAATGCCTACGTTATAAGACGTGTTACAATACCTACGTTATAAGTCGTGTTACAATACCTACGTTATAAGACGTGTTACAATACCTACGTTATAAGACGTGTTACAATACCTACGTTTTAAAACGTGTTACAATACCTACGTTATAAGACGTGTTACAATACCTACGTTTTAAGACGTGTTACAATACCTACGTTATAAGACGTATAGAGAAATTAAATTATTATTACATATTATTAATATATTACATAGAGGCTCATGAAAGGTAAAGTTCCATTTTAAAACTTTCATTCTGATGTTTATGAGATAGCAAGTGTGTATACAAGTGTGTATACAAGTGTGTATACAAGTGTGTATACAAGTGTGTATACAAGTGTGTATACAAGTGTGTATACAAGTGTGTATACAAATGTGTATACAAGTGTTTATACAAGTGTGTATACAAGTCTGTATACAAGTGTGTATACAAATGTGTATACAAGTGTGTATACAAGTTGATGTAAGTCAAGTTCTTAATCAATTTCATGTGTAAACCATACCCCCGGCCAGGATTGAACCCGCAGTCATAGAGTCTCAAAACTCCAGCCCGTCGCGTTAGCCACTAGACCAGCTAGCCACAATAAGATTCATCCAACTAGGTATGGTTTATTTGCAATCGTGTCATTACGATTTCTTGAGTCATGTTGACGGCAGTGAAGGGACTTGAGCTAGAGTTCGTCACGGCCACGCTAGCTGGAGATTCGTCTGTAAAAACTTGCATTTGTGGTCACAGAGGTGCCTGTGCTAACTTTCCTATGGTGTAGAAATATACCTAGTTGGATGAATCTTATTGTGGCTAGCTGGTCTAGTGGCTAACGCGACGGGCTGGAGTTTTGAGACTCTATGACCGCGGGTTCAATCCCGGCCGGGGGTATGGTTTATTTGCAATCGTGTCATTACGATTTCTTGAGTCAATTTCATGTGTCATGGGCGACAGTAAATATGTTTTTGATAATAGTATTTTTGAAAAACTTAATTGTATTCTAACGTCCAAGACTTCAAAATAAACGTTATCTCTGAACTTTTGGTTGGGATTATGAAGTGGTTTATCTTCTGCCTCGTAAGTAAATTGCTTTCTCTTAGCATGGACTCCCTGTGGTTCTGATTCTACTGATATGCTCAACACCACTTTAATTAAGTTTCATTCCTGCAGCTTGCAAGATCCTCCTCTTTGTGTTATTGGCTGGTTTCATTAATCTCAAACAGAAGATCAGCCAGCCAGCGAGGGAAACAGCAACCATTAAATTATGACTGTGTACCTCAACCCTTGAAGAATTACCAAACAATCTTGTAAGGAAAGTATCATCTGAGAATTAAGGCATCAGCCTAGATAGTAACGATGAGATTTTAAAGCATTAATATGACTTTCCCATCTTGTGTTGTTTAATGGCTAGATTAGATTATATTTTGTTGCCGAAGCCGCTAGTTTATTGTTCACTCTCGAAACGTTCTTTTAATGCAAGGTTCTAGCACTTGTACATCAGTGTCTGATGGTATGACAACAAATGGAAGTATCATACTCATTTGTTCCATGTAGCATGACCTGATGCTACTGGTTTTTTTTTCGCATTGGTTAAGAAATGAAGTACAGTGCCGGCACTCTGAAGGACGGGTGTTAATGTTGCAACTTTATAACCGTAATGTAAGAGCACCTCTGGCAAGACAGTGGTGGAGTGAATGATGGTGAAAGTTTTCCTTTTTCGGGCCATCCTGCCTTGGCGGGGAAACTGCCTATGTGTTAATATTTTTTTTTTTAATAATGACTTTGAAGGTAGTTTACACATGTCAGCCTTTCTCGGTAGTAGAATATCAAGTGTTTGTGCCTAATGTCTCTATTATCATTCATCATACACAGGTCTTTCCTCTCCGTTTATATAGTGTTGGACATTTATCAGAGTCCAGCCCACATGTAATTTGTTTACCTTTTTGTAAATGGACTACTAGTCCATTTTTGCCGGTTTTTATCTCCCTCAGAGATGCTGCCATTTCATTCCAATTTTCCTGCCATCTGTGTTGTACCAATTCCCTCGTATATTTGATCGAATTTCCATTACTGTGTAAGGGAGTCATAACCATTCCCGCTGTTCTCACCTTCCTCGCTGCGTCATCTGCCCTCTCATTTCTGAGTATCTCTCTGTGACTTGGTGTCCTCTCGACCACCGCTCCGTGCTTCCTATTTCTTATATTTGTCTCCTATCTTCATCAGAATTTTATTTCTGCTTTTCATACTGTTATGCTCTGAGTGCATTGTAAGTGTTTCTGTGGCATATATCTCTGCACTATACATTCCCTAGGATTAGGATAAAGTGTTTCTTACAGTGTCCTCAAGACCTACTTACCCCTCAGCTTTCAGGCCTCCCCGTGTTACACCCTCCATGCCCCATTGTCCTGCACTCGAATTAATGTCCTGAATTTGTTGAGCCCACAGATGTAGGCGCCACTAGGCGATAGCCAAGTATGCCTTTTCGCCAGCGCTGGTTCTAATTAGGGCAGTGGGTGAGGAAATATAATTATAATTAGTTAAAATACCAGTATTTACTGTAATAAAATGGGAGAATACAAATCTATAAACACAGTTAAGTAACTGTTTAGTACAATCTTCGCTCTTCATTAAACTATTACGAAACTCTTAGTGGCAATAGATGAGGAACATTACTAGAGGCCAAGATGTTTACAGAGTAATTTCATTACATTTACCAACTCCGTTGTTTCAGTAAACCTTTATTCTCAGACTCACTCGGTCTCGCCCAAACCCCAGCACTCACCTAGACAGGCAGCCCAACCAACTTACTATCTCTCTTTGTTGCCTGTATAAGACTATTAGCCTATGCATCCCTATTGCTTCCTGCTGGAAAGAATGCTCACTCGGGAAACGTCCCGCGTGCTTGCAACATGTGGCGCTGTAAGGTTAAGAAACTATAATATCTCAATATAAAGTCAAAGATTAGAACCTTTTTGTTCCCCATTCCTCAAAAGTAACATTCCGGAATGAAGTAGACAGCATAGACCATACACCAGAATGGGAGTCAACCAGATTTGACCTGAAAAGTGAGAGAGTATTAAGTTCATCGGATCAAGAGCCCTTCCCAGCCGTTATTGAGCCTCCCATTAAAACGATTCCAAAAGTATGTTTTTGTCCAACAAGTAACGTCTCTGACACATGCAATCCAAGACCGCAGAAGTCTTCAGTCCCTTCACTAGCGTTCCTTCAAGCTGGTGAAGGGCTTATTGATTCTAATAATTCGGGTTAGTCACCCCTTCCTCGGATCGAACCTAATTACCTCTCTCTCCTTCCATTCCCCAGGAGCAGGATGACCTTTGCGGGTTTAGTGCCTCCTAAATAATTATAATAATAATAATAATAATAATAATAATAATGATGATGATGATGATGATGATGATGATGATGATGATGATGATGATGATGATGATGATGATGATGATGATGATGATGATGATGATGATGATGATAATAATAATAATAATAATAATAATAATAATAATAATAATAAAAATAATAATAATAGCAGATATTAATCAACTAAATCAACATAGGTAAATGTTTTCTTCCCAAAGCATGAATCTCCGACGAATGGAAATTAGATCCCATAAAATGCTAGGAAGTAAAAATGGGATGAGAAAAGTAAAGAAACAGAAAGATTTACCCATTGTTGAAGGTAAAGCTGGCAGTCCTTTGTTGGATGGTGCAGCTGTGTTATGATTGTTTGTTGCAGCTGTGTTATGATTGTTTGTTGCAGCTGTGTTATGACTGTTTGATGTAGCTGTGTTAAGATTGTTTGATGTAGCTGTGTTATGATTGTTTAATGTAGCTGTGTTATGATTGTTGTAGCTGTGTTATGATTGTTTGTTGCAGCTGTGTTATGAATGTTTGATGTAGCTGTGTTAAGATTGTTTGATGTAGCTGTGTTATGATTGTTTAATGTAGCTGTGTTATGATTGTTGTAGCTGTGTTATGATTGTTTAATGTAGCTGTGTTATGATTGTTTAATGTAGCTGTGTTATGATTGTTTAATGTAGCTGTGTTATGATTGTTTAATGTAGCTGTGTTATGATTGTTTAATGTAGCTGTGTTAAGATTGCTTAATGTAGCTGTGTTAAGATTGTTTGATGTAGCTGTGTTAAGATTGTTTGATGTAGCTGTGTTATGATTGTTTAATGTAGCTGTGTTATGATTGTTTAATGTAGCTGTGTTATGATTGTTTACTGTAGCTGTGTTATGATTGTTTAATGTAGCTGTGTTAAGATTGTTTAATGTAGCTGTGTTATGATTGTTTAATGTAGCGGTGTTATGATTGTTGTAGCTGTGTTATGATTGTTTAATGTAGCTGTGTTATGATTGTTTAATGTAGCTGTGTTATGATTGTTGCAGCTGTGTTATGATTGTTTAATGTAGCTGTGTTAAGATTTTTTAATGTAGCTGTGTTATGATTGTTGTAGCTGTGTTATGATTGTTTAATGTAGCTGTGTTATGATTGTTTGATGTAGCTGTGTTATGATTGTTTGATGTAGCTGTGTTATGATTGTTTAATGTAGCTGTGTTATGATTGTTTGATGTAGCTGTGTTATGATTGTTTGATGTAGCTGTGTTATGATTGTTTAATGTAGCTGTGTTATGATTGTTTGATGTAGCTGTGTTATGATTGTTTAATGTAGCTGTGTTATGATTGTTTAATGTAGCTGTGTTATGATTGTTTAATGTAGCTGTGTTATGATTGTTTGATGTAGCTGTGTTATGATTGTTTGATGTAGCTGTGTTATGATTGTTTGATGTAGCTGTGTTATGATTGTTTAATGTAGCTGTGTTATGATTGTTTGATGTAGCTGTGTTATGATTGTTTGATGTAGCTGTGTTATGATTGTTTGATGTAGCTGTGTTATGATTGTTTGATGTAGCTGTGTTATGATTGTTTGATGTAGCTGTGTTATGATTGATTGATGTAGCTGTGCTATGATTGTTGCAGCTGTGTTACGATTGTTTAATGTAGCTGTGTTAAGATTGTTTAATGTAGCTGTGTTATGATTGTTTGATGTAGCTGTGTTATGATTGTTTAATGTAGCTGTGTTATGATTGTTTAATGTAGCTGTGTTATGATTGTTATAGCTGTGTTATGATTGTTTAATGTAGCTGTGTTATGATTGTTTAATGTAGCTGTGTTATGATTGTTTAATGTAGCTGTGTTATGATTGTTTAATGTAGCTGTGTTATGATTGTTTGATGTAGCTGCGTTATGATTGTTTGATGTAGCTGTGTTATGATT
The DNA here is from genome assembly GCF_038502225.1 of Cherax quadricarinatus. Classification (NCBI taxonomy): domain Eukaryota; kingdom Metazoa; phylum Arthropoda; class Malacostraca; order Decapoda; family Parastacidae; genus Cherax; species Cherax quadricarinatus. Next base: position 9,010,190 of record NC_091294.1, on the reverse strand, counting down.
GTTTAATGTAGCTGTGTTATGATTGTTTAATGTAGCTGTGTTATGATTGTTTGATGTAGCTGTGTTATGATTGTTTGATGTAGCTGTGTTATGATTGTTTGATGTAGCTGTGTTATGATTGTTTAATGTAGCTGTGTTATGATTGTTTGATGTAGCTGTGTTATGATTGTTTGATGTAGCTGTGTTATGATTGTTTGATGTAGCTGTGTTATGATTGTTTGATGTAGCTGTGTTATGATTGTTTGATGTAGCTGTGTTATGATTGTTTAATGTAGCTGTGTTATGATTGTTTGATGTAGCTGTGTTATGATTGTTTGATGTAGCTGTGTTATGATTGTTTGATGTAGCTGTGTTATGATTGTTTGATGTAGCTGTGTTATGATTGTTTGATGTAGCTGTGTTATGATTGATTGATGTAGCTGTGCTATGATTGTTTGATGTAGCTGTGTTATGATTGTTTGATGTAGCTGTGTTATGATTGTTTGATGTAGCTGTGTTATGATTGTTTGATGTAGCTGTGTTATGATTGTTTGAAGTAGCTGTGTTATGATTGTTTGATGTAGCTGTGTTATGATTGTTTGATGTAGCTGTGTTATGATTGTTTGATGTAGCTGTGTTATGATTGTTTGATGTAGCTGTGTTACGATTGTCTGATGTAGCTGTGTTATGATTGTTTAAAGTAGCTGTGTTATGATTGTTTGATGTAGCTGTGTTATGATTGTTTAATGTAGCTGTGCTACGATTGTTGCAGCTGTGTTATGATTGTTTAATGTAGCTGTGTTAAGATTGTTTAATGTAGCTGTGTTATGATTGTTTGATGTAGCTGTGTTATGATTGTTTAATGTAACTGCGTTATGATTGTTTAATGTAGCTGTGTTATGATTGTTGTAGCTGTGTTATGATTGTCTAATGTAGGTGTTATGATTGTTTAATGTAGCTGTGTTATGATTGTTTAATATAGCTGTGTTATGATTGTTTGATGTAGCTGTGTTATGATTGTTTGATGTAGCTGTTTTATGATTGTTTAACGTAGCTGTGTTATGATTGTTTAATGTAGCTGTGTTATGATTGTTTGATGTAGCTGTGTTATGATTGTTTGATGTAGCTGTGTTATGATTGTTTAATGTAGCTGTGTTATGATTGTTTGATGTAGCTGTGTTATGATTGTTTGATGTAGCTGTGTTATGATTGTTTAATGTAGCTGTGTTATGATTGTTTGATGTAGCTGTGTTATGATTGTTTAATGTAGCTGTGCTATGATTGTTGCAACTGTGTTACGATTGTTTAATGTAGCTGTGTTAAGATTGTTTAATGTAGCTGTGTTATGATTGTTTGATGTAGCTGTGTTATGATTGTTTAATGTAGCTGTGTTATGATTGTTTAATGTAGCTGTGTTATGATTGTTTAATGTAGCTGTGTTATGATTGTTTAATGTAGCTGTGTTATGATTGTTTAATGTAGCTGTGTTATGATTGTTTAATGTAGCTGTGTTATGATTGTTTATTGTAGCTGTGTTATGATTGTTTGATATAGCTGCGTTATGATTGTTTGATGTAGCTGTGTTATGATTGTTTGATGTAGCTGTGTTATGATTGTTTAATGTAGCTGTGTTATGATTGTTTGATGTAGCTGTGTTATGATTGTTTGATGTAGCTGTTTTATGATTGCTTAATGTAGCTGTGTTATGATTGTTTAATGTAGCTGTGTTATGATTGTTTGATGTAGCTGTGTTATGATTGTTTGATGTAGCTGTGCTATGATTGTTTGATGTAGCTGTGTTATGATTGTTTGATGTAGCTGTGTTATGATTGTGTGATGTAGCTGTGCTATGATAGTTTAATGTAGCTGTGTTATGATTGTTTGATGTAGCTGTGTTATGATTGTTTGATGTAGCTGTGTTATGATTGTTTGATGTAGCTGTGTTATGATTGTTTGATGTTGCTGTGTTATGATTGTTTGATGTAGCTGTGTTATGATTGTTTGATGTAGC
>NC_091294.1:9000700-9003200 GCF_038502225.1 Cherax quadricarinatus | reverse complement strand
CTAGTAGTGATGTGTTGTGACTGGCTAGTAATGGTGTTGTGACTGGCTAGTAGTGGTGTGTTGTGATTGGCTAGTTGTGGTGTGTTGTGATTGGCTAGTAGTGGTGTGTTGTGGTTGGCTAGTAGTGGTGTGTTGTGGTTGGCTAGTAGTGGTGTGTTGTGATTGGCTAGTAGTGGTGTGTTGTGACTGGCTAGTAGTGGTATGTTGTGACTGGCTAGTAGTGGTGTGTTGTGACTGGCTAGTAGTGGTGTGTTGTGACTGGCTAGTAGTGGTATGTTGTGACTGGCTAGTAGTGGTGTGTTGTGACTGGCTAGTACTGGCTTGTTGTGACTGGCTAATAGTGGTGTGTTGTGACTGACTAATACTGGTGTGTTGTGATTGGCTAGTAGTGGAGTGTTGTGACTGGCTAACAGTAGTGTGTTGTGATTGGCTAGTAGTGGAGTGTTGTGACTGGCTAGTAGTGGTGTGTTGTGGCTGGCTAACAGTAGTGTGTTGTGATTGGCCAGTAGTGATGTGTTGTGACTGGCTAGTACTGGCGTGTTGTGACTGGCTAATAGTGGTGTGTTGTGACTGGCTAGTAATGGTGTGTTGTGGCTGGCTAGTAGTGATGGGTTGTGACTGGCTAATTGTGGTGTGTTGTGATTGGCTAGTAGTGGTGTGTTGTGATTGGCTAGTAGTGGTGTGTTGTGACTGGCTAGTAGTGGTGTGTTGTAACTGGCTAGTAGTGGTGTGTTGTGACTGGCTAGTACTGGTGTGTTGTGATTGGCTAGTAGTGGTGTGTTGTGACTGCTAGTACTGGTGTGTTGTGATTGGCTATTAGTGGTGTGTTGTGACTGGCTAGTACTGGTGTGTTGTGATTGGCTAGTACTGGTGTGTTGTGACTGGCTAGTACTGGTGTTTTGTGACTGGCTAGTAGTGGTGTGTTGTGACTGGCTAGTAGTGGTGTGTTGTGACAGGCTAGTAGTGGTATGTTGTGACTGGCTAGTAGTGGTGTGTTGTGACTGGCTAGTACTGGTATGTTGTGATTGGCTAGTAGTGGTGTGTTGTGATTGGCTAGTAGTGGTGCGCTGAAGCTTGTTAGTAGTGGCGTGTTGTGACTGGCTAGTACTGGTGTGTTGTGATTGGCTAGTAGTGGTGTGTTGTGACTGGCTAATACTGGTGTGTTGTGATTGGCTAGTAGTGGTGTGTTGTGACTAGCTAATAATGGTGTGTTGTGACTGGCTAGTAGGGGTGTATCGTGACTGACTAGTACTGGTGTGCTGTGATTGGCTAGTACTGATATGTTGTGACTGGCTATTAGTGGTGTGTTGTGACTGGCTATTAGTGGTGTGTTGTGACTGGCTACTAGTGGTGTGTTGTGACTGGCTAGCAGTGGTGTGTTATAACTGGCTAGTAGTGATGTGTTGTGCCTGGCTAGTATTGGTGTGTTGTGACTGGCTAGTAGTGGCTTGTTGTGACTGACTTGTAGTGGTATGTTGTGACTGGCTTGTAGTGGTATGTTGTGACTGGCTTGTAGTGGTATGTTGTGACTGGCTTGTAGTGGTATGTTGTGACTGGCTAGTACTGGTGTGTTGTGACTGTCTTCTGTTACTTCCTCTATAACCTCATAATGTTCACAATTATTTCCATACCTCTCCCTTCCCTCCTGAATGTTATCCATTACACCATGAACCTTCCCACTTCCTACCTATCATCTTAAACTTTTCCAAACCTCTCCTCCTATGTCCTCACCCCCATCATTTCTCCCCGACACCTTTTTTATCATAGCCAGGTCGTCCAGCAGGATTCCAGGTCTGAGAGTGCGCCGGGAGGGCGTTGACCCTGGGAAAACTTGTTAAGTAGTCTCCAGGTAGGTAGACTATTCCTTCTCTTTCTTTCCAGCTTTGCTTTTTCTCTTCCCGCCAATTACATCACATCCCTGCTACCTAGCTAACCTCCCCACCAGCAAGAAAACTTTCCCAGCGCTTACATAAGCTCCCCATCTCTGTAAAGCTATGTCCCCCAAGGCACAGTATTCGTTTCACTTCTCTTCCGCATTCTCATTTCTGTTATAGATAGGGATTTAAATCATAGCACTGTATAATTTTTTGAAAACAATACTAGAATTTTTATATGAGTGTGACTTCCACAGAAGACACAGCGAACCTTCAAGATGATGTAAATGAAATCTTTCAACGGGGTTCTGACAACAATTTATTCACAGAAAATTTTCATTTACCATGTTACGAAGGATTGAGGAAATAAAAACATGCTCAATCTCAAACCACTCAAGAGAACGTAGGTGAAACGTGAGAAACCTGGGAGTGATAAGGACAGAATATCTGACGTTCTGTGAGAACAAAAATATTGTTGTAATGAAGTTGGTAGAATTACGGCTTTGTCAAGCCGTAACGGCTTGACAAAGCTCCTGGAGAGTGAAACGTTGCCACAATAAAATGTCACATTAGTTGCACTTGTGCCCTTTTACTTTACAAAAATATTGTTATCGCAACTATAAGAA
>NC_091294.1:8985700-8988200 GCF_038502225.1 Cherax quadricarinatus | reverse complement strand
TACCAGGTGGCTCAGAGGAGCAGGAGCCCCAGCTACCAGGTGGCTCTGAGGAGCAGGAGCCCCAGCTACCAGGTGGCTCAGAGGAGCAGGAGCCCCAGCTACCAGGTGGCTCAGAGGAGCAGGAGCCCCAGCTACCAGGTGCTCAGAGGAGCAGGAGCCCTAGCAAGCATGTAGCTCAAAGGAGAGGAGTAGGAGCTCCAGCTAGCAGATAGCTCTGAGGAGCAGGAGCTCGGGGCTAGCAGGTAACTCACAGGGGCAGGAGCCCCTGCTAGCAGGTGGCTCAGAGAAGCAGGAGCCCTAGCTAGCAGGTAGCTCAGGGGAACAGAATCCCCAGGTAGCAGGTAGCTCAGAGGAGCTGAATCCCCAGCTAGTAGGTAGCTCGAAAGAGCAAAAGTCCCAGCTAGCAGGTAGAGCGGACGAGCAGAAGCCCCAGCTAGCAGGTACATCAGAGAAACAGGAGTCCCAGCTAGCAGGTAGCTCAGAGGGGCAAGGAGACCTAGGTAGCAGGTGGCTCAGAGTAGCAGGAGCCCCTAGCTAGCACGTAGCTCCGAAGAGCAGGAGCCCCCAGCTAGTAGGTGGCTCAGAGGAGCAGGATCTCCAGCAAGCAGGTAGCTCCGAGGAGCAGGAGCCCCCAGCTAGCAGGTAGCTCAGAGGAGCAGGAGGGTCAATTAACAGGTGGCTCAGAGGAGCAGGAGCCCCAGCTAGCAGGTGGCTCAGAGGGGCAGGAGCCCAAGCTAGCAGGTAGCTCAGAGGGGCAGGAGCCCAAGCTAGCAGGTGGCTCAGACGAGCAGGAGCCCCTTCTAGTAGGTATGTCAAAGGAATAGGAGCCTCAGCTAGTAGGTGACTCTAAGGAACAGGAGCACTAGCTACCAGGTGGCTTCATGTTCTTGTGGCGGTTGTAGATGTTGGCCTGGTAGGCAATGTTCTCGCCTCACACACTGAGTGTCCGTGGTTCAATCCCCGGCCCAGTGGAAACATTGGGCGTGATTCCTTACACCTGCTGCCCCCTGTTCACCTAGCAGTAAGTAGGTACCTGAGTGTTAGTCCACTGTTGGGGACCGCATCCTGTCGGGACAAGATTAAATGACCCTAATGGAAATCAGACAGTCCACCATGACGCGCTGGCTTATTTGGGTCATCCTGGGTAGCTAACCCTCCAGAGTTAAAAATCCGAGCAAAATCTTATCTTATCAGCCACTTGTGAATCTTCTGGATCACAGGATGGCCTCTAGAAGCAAATCAAAACTAATGCCTGTAGAAAGTACTAGTACCAGTTGAAAGTACTAGTGTCAGTAGAAAGTACTAGTGCTTGTAGAAAATACTAGGAGTCCGAGTGGACAGTGAACCAAGACCAGCCATGACTGGCTATCAGACGTAAAAAAAAAACAAGAATTAAATTGAGCTCCGCTAAGAGCAGAGGACTCACATGTAGTCGAAGTTATTACCGGAGCCCTGTTAGCAACCATCATCCACTGCCAGTCAAGACACAGGCACTTTCCAAGGAGAGCAGGCGAAAATCCCTGACTTCCCTGACCGAACATTTTGACCACTAAGACGGCAAGACAGACCAAAACGTCGCCCAAGACACTTTTTCCGCTGAGTTAGTTTGCTGTGGGAGTAACGCATTTCGTCTGGTAAATACCACCCTCAAAGTGACTACTTTCACGCACACTTTAAACGTAATCAATGCTTGCAAATAATGTTACATAATTACCCTAATAACTTTACACCTAACTGCAGTTTTATGCTTAATAACATGATTGCTAATTAGCAATTACAATTTTGTATTATTAATTGTGCACTGTATCGTTAATTCAGTCTAATTACCAGGAAAATGTATAGCAGCCGTCGTGTCACGTGAGGCTGAGTCCTGCCCATGGAAACAGTTAATTATATTCATGCAAATTCTTAGATTCGTTTTGTATATTAAGAAAATTTACATTATGTGATGGTGAAGCCAAGTTGCTAAGATAAGTTTGATGACAAGTTATAAACTGATATATACAATCCTGGGACTGAATGGTCCAGTGATTAGAGACGCGTGAATTTTGACTTGCTTCCCACTAGGCGGGGTAAAATAACACGGGTTCGATCCTCGGCCAGCCACAGTTTGTTAATTGCATTAACACCTTTTGTTCCCTGGTTTCATATATATATATATATATATATATATATATATATATATATATATATATATATATATATATATATATTCAGCACGTCATATAGATGACGTGCTGAATAGGTAAAACTGGTCAATTAGCAAAAACTCATTTAAAATTGAGTCCTTTCTAAAATTTTCTCTTATACATTTAAAGATATATTTTTTCATTTATATTAGTATAAAAATTAATGTTTCTGTACCTAAAGAACCCTAGGAAACTTACCTTACCTTCTTATAACAAGCGCAATTTAATTAAGCCTAATCCAACTAAATATATTTTATATCAGTTAACAATAATTTACTAATAAACAAACACAATAAAATCTAATTTTTTTT
>NC_091294.1:8973200-8978200 GCF_038502225.1 Cherax quadricarinatus | reverse complement strand
AAGTGCAAAGGTTTGCAACAAGACTAGTCCCAGAGCTAAGAGGTATGTCCTACGAGGAGAGATTAAGGGAAATCAACCTGACGACACTGGAGGACAGGAGAGATAGGGGGGACATGATAACGACATACAAAATACTGAGAGCAATTGACAAGGTGGATAAAGACAGTTGGAAGTTGAAGACACAGATGAATCACAGGGATGTTAGGAAATATTTCTTCAGCTACAGAGTAGACAGGAAGTGGAATTGTTTGGGAAGCGATGTAGTGAAGGCAGAATCCATACATAGGTTTAAGCAGAGGTATGATAAAGCTCACTGTTCAGGGAGAGTGACCTAGTAGCGACCAGTGAAGAGGCGGGGCCAGGAGCTTGGACTCGACCCCTGTAACCTCAACTAGGTGCGTACGTCTTGCTACTTCTACTTACACTTAGGTCACAGTACACATACATGTACAAGCATATATATACACACCCCTCTGGGTTTTCTTCTATTTTCTTTCAGGTTCTTGTTCTTGTTTATTTCCTCTTATCTCCATGGGGAAGTGGAACTGAATTCTTCCTCCGTAAGCCATGCGTTGCAGCACAAGGGTATCTTGGTACAGACCTACAATCAACTTTCGACAACCTCTACTAGTGAGAACGGCTGGATTTGAGAGGGACCTGTCCTCCCAACATCTGAGTTCTTACCTCTCCTAGTGACCTACGTCTCACCTCTTGGCGCTATATAACCCTCGATCCTGTCACTTCATCTCTATATTGTTTCATACCATGGAGCAATGCCCTTCTCCAGACTGAGGGACTGACCACCTCAAAACTTTAAGGGTGATGGACTGATTACATCGTCTTCAAGTATCTTCTACTTCTATCAACTTTTATGTACTCGACTGAAGAAGCCTACTGTGTAGGCGAAACGTTTCGAAATAATGATACCTAACTGTTGCATATGTGTCTTACCTAACAAGCCATGCGTGTTGTAAGATGCGACTAAAATGCCAGGAACAAGGGGGCTAGCAACCCTTCTCCTGTATATATTACTAAATGTAAAAGGAGAAACTTTCGTTTTTCCTTTTGGGCCACCCTGCCTCGGTGGGATACGGCCGGTGTGTTGGAAGATATATATATATATATATATATATATATATATATATATATATATATATATATATATATATATATATATATATATATATATATATATATATATATGCATACATGGATAACTGCTATTATACCAGTTTGATGGAGATTTTTTCGGTGCTAATCAATATAGCTTTTACCTATATGCCAAATTACCATGCAAATGGACCAAGCTCCCTGGCATACTAATTAGGTATTGCCGGGGTATACAGAGAAGAGATAACACACAGATTATACGAGTGACAAGAGAGCAAAAACCTACCAGGAGTGCCACGAGTGACGGGTTAATCAAAAGGAATTATAATACATATTTTTACTCTTCTCAAATGGGTGGATGCAAACCCTTACATTCTTAGACCACGTAACAAACTTTGCTTGATTTGATTCGAGGGAGAATATTACTATAGGGCATAATACAAAGTAATATTAGGACTTTTTAATGGCTCTGTATTGCCACAGACCATCACTCTGAAACACTCAGAATCTCTGACCTTCAAACTTCAGTCCTTAGATAGGAGATCCAACTTTATATTCCTCTCTGCTTGCTATGTACATCCCTGTGCACCCCGTTTTCCTTAGTATCCACTTCTCGTGGGAAAGTATTACAGTGTGGAGCTCATAAGAGCGTGAATCGAAGACAAGTTGTCTTAAAGATGGAGTACCATGAGACTGGAGTGAGGACAGGACTCACACTTGTGTACAAGACACTCACTCGTGTATCTTATAACCAAGATGTTTACAGGCACCAGATATATTACCATATATCATAAACAGTAATATTGATAGTAGTAGTAGCGGTGGTGGTAGTATTGGTAGCAGTGATAGCACCAGTAGTAATGCAAGTAGTAGTAGTAGTAAAAGGAGTAAGAGGAGGAGGAGGAAATAACGAAGAGGAAAGATGGGGGAGGAGGACGAAACATCGAGGGGGAAGATGTAGAAGAGTGACATAAAGACACATCACTTAACGTACAAGTAAGACAGAATAACCACAGTGAAGCAAATACACAAGTACGATACCTGAACTACACTCGAGATTAACACTCATTTCATCCCCTACCAAACAAACCCAAGAAAAACAAAATTACTCTCTTTCTTCTTTCATTACGGAAGTGACACCCAGGGGACAAAACTATTCCCAAGGAAACAAACACACCCAAGAAAAACTGAGAGAAATAACTTGACAGTTTTTTATGCTTTCCCCACAAGTTTGTTTATTGCATTTGTTGACTGGTGAAGTTTTTTCAAGGGGGGGGGGGAGGGTTGCTGGTGTAATGATCCGTTTTGTAAGTACCTCTTTGATTTTGACTGGACATGAGATGAACTTCCTGATCCCACCTCTTAGCTCACTATCAGCTCGCCTCAAAATAGTCTTCGAGTTATTTATCAACTCCCTCAGTTGAGCCCAGGTCGACTATCTGCGGCTTTTTTTTCCAGTTATGAACTACAACGCAAAGTGAGTCGTAGACTATAGAAAGAGATTACTTATGTGTGAAGGTAGTGTGATGAACACTCCAGGTGAAGGTAGTGTGATGAACACTCCAGGTGAAGGTAGTGTGAAGAACACTCCAGGTGAAGGTAGTGTGAAGAACACTCCAGGTGAAGGTAGTGTGAAGAACACACCAGGTGAAAGTAGTGTGAAGAACTCACAAGGTGAAGGTAGTGTGAAGAACACACCAGGTGAAGGTAGTGTGAAGAACACACCAGGTGAAGGTAGTGTGAAGAACTCACAAGGTGAAGGTAGTGTGAAGAACACACCAGGTGAAGGTAGTGTGAAGAACACACCAGGTGAAGGTAGTGTGAAGAACACACCAGGTGAAGGTAGTGTGAAGAACTAACAAGGTGAAGGTAGTGTGAAGAACACACCATGTGAAGGTAGTGTGAAGAACACTCCAGGTGGAGGTAGTGTGAGGAACACTCCAGGTGAAGGTAGTGTGAAGAACACTCCAGGTGAAGGTAGTGTGAGGAACACTCCAGGTGAAGGTAGTGTGAAGAACACTCCAGGTGAAGGTAGTGTGAAGAACACTCCAGGTGAAGGTAGTGTGAAGAACACTCCAGGTGAAGGTAGTGTGAAGAACACTCCAGGTGAAGGTAGTGTGAAGAACACTCCAGGTGAAGGTAGTGTGAAGAACACTTCAGGTGAAGGTAGTGTGAAGAACTCACAAGGTGAAGGTAGTGTGAAGAACACACCAGGTGAAGGTAGTGTGAAGAACACACCAGGTGAAGGTAGTGTGAAGAACTCACAAGGTGAAGGTAGTGTGAAGAACACACCAGGTGAAGGTAGTGTGAAGAACACACCAGGTGAAGGTAGTGTGAAGAACTCACAAGGTGAAGGTAGTGTGAAGAACACACCAGGTGAAGGTAGTGTGAAGAACACACCAGGTGAAGGTAGTGTGAGGAACACTCCAGGTGAAGGTAGTGTGAAGAACACACCAGGTGAAGGTAGTGTGAAGAACACTCCAGGTGGAGGTAGTGTGAAGAACATTCCAGGTGAAGGTAGTGTGAAGAACACTCCAGGTGAAGGTAGTGTGAAGAACACTCCAGGTGAAGGTAGTGTGAAGAACACTCCAGGTGAAGGTAGTGTGAAGAACACTCCAGGTGAAGGTAGTGTGAAGAACACTTCAGGTGAAGGTAGTGTGAAGAACACTCCAGGTGGAGGTAGTGTGAAGAACACTCCAGGTGGGGGTAGTGTGAAGAACACTCCAGGTGAAGGTAGTGTGAAGAACACTTCAGGTGAAGGTAGTGTGAAGAACACTTCAGGTGGAGGTAGTGTGAAGAACACACCAGGTGAAGGTAGTGTGAAGAACACTTTAGGTGAAGGTAGTGTGAAGAACACTTCAGGTGAAGGTAGTGTGAAGAACACTTCAGGTGAAGGTAGTGTGAAGAACACTTCAGGTGAAGGTAGTGTGAAGAACACTTCAGGTGAAGGTAGTGTGAAGAACACTTCAGGTGAAGGTAGTGTGAAGAACACTCCAGGTGAAGGTAGTGTGAAGAACACTTCAGGTGAAGGTAGTGTGAAGAACACTTCAGGTGAAGGTAGTGTGAAGAACACTCCAGGTGAAGGTAGTGTGAAGAACACACCAGGTGGAGGTAGTGTGAAGAACACTTCAGGTGAAGGTAGTGTGAAGAACACTTCAGGTGAAGGTAGTGTGAAGAACACTTCAGGTGGAGGTAGTGTGAAGAACACACCAGGTGAAGGTAGTGTGAAGAACACACCAGGTGGAGGTAGTGTGAAGAACACTTCAGGTGAAGGTAATGTGAAGAACAATTCAGGTGAAGGTAGTGTGAAGAACACTCCAGGTGAACGTAGTGTGAAGAACACACCAGGTGGAGGTAGTATGAAGAACACTTCAGGTGAAGGTAGTGTGAAGAACACTTCAGGTGAAGGTAGTGTGAAGAACACTTCAGGTGGAGGTAGTGTGAAGAACACACCAGGTGAAGGTAGTGTGAAGAACACACCAGGTGGAGGTAGTGTGAAGAACACACCAGGTGAAGGTAGTGTGAAGAACACTCCTGGTGAAGGTAGTGTGAAGAACACTCCAGGTGGAGGTAGTGTGAAGAACACACCAGGTGAAGGTAGTGTGAAGAACACACCAGGTGAAGGTAGTGTGAAGAACACACCAGGTGGAGGTAGTGTGAAGAACACACCAGGTGGAGGTAGTGTGAAGAACACACCAGGTGAAGGTAGTGTGAAGAACACTCCAGGTGAAGGTAGTGTGAAGAACACACCAGGTGAAGGTAGTGTGAAGAACACACCAGGTGAAGGTAGTGTGAAGAACACACCAGGTGAAGGTAGTGTGAAGAACACTCCAGGTGGAGGTAGTGTGAAGAACACACCAGGTGAAGGTAGTGTGAAGAACACACCAGGT
>NC_091294.1:8968200-8970700 GCF_038502225.1 Cherax quadricarinatus | reverse complement strand
ACAAAAAAACACACACACACATACACACACACACACACACACACACACACACACACACACACAAACACACACACATATACACACATACACACACACACACACACACACATACACACACACACACACACACACACACACACACACACACACACACACACACACACACACACACACACACACACACACATGGCAAAAGGGCCCAGGAAAACAGGGAATTGAGCCAAAGAACTAGAAATGAATATGCATGGATAAGGAGGAAAAAATTAGTCAAAGGCCACATATCAGGCTGAGGAAGGAAGGAAGGAAGGGAGCTCACAGGGAACGACCAGGAAGTATGTGAAGAGCTCAACTCACGATTCAGGGAGGTATTCACAGTGGAGACAGAGAGGCTTCCATCAAATAGAGGTGGAAATGTTCACCAGCAAGTGTTGGATAATGGACACACCCGGAGAGGAGGTAAAGAAACTGCCAGGAGAACTAGATGCCTCGAAGACCGTGGGCCTAAATAATATATTTCTTTGGATCCTGAGAGAGGGAGCAGATTCACTGTGTGTGTCAGTAACAACAATCTTCAGTAAATCTATCGAAACAGGGCAACTGTCTGAGGTGTGGAAGACAGCAAATATAGTTTCAGTTTTTAAGAAAGGAAACAAACAGGCTGCACTAAATTACAGACGTACGTGCTTGATTTGTGTGCATGCTTGATTCTTGTAAGGTTGAGTAGTTCAGCGGGTTAGAGCGACATGTGATTTTCGCTCACCATGAAGCGGGCCGAAACGAAATGGGTTCGAATCCTCAGCTAGTCGCAGTGTTGTTATTGATTAAATATCATTCGCTCGTGGTTACAATAATATATATATATAATATATATATATATATATATATATATATATATATATATATATATATATATATATATATATATATATATATATATATATATATATATATATATATATAATCGCACACGGGTCTTTTGATGTGTGCATCGTCAGTTGAATTTGTATACATCACACCATCAAAGCTAAAAAAAAAGTTAATTTAACAACCTATATAATATATTTCACTCATAATGAATTACACGTCAGTGATCACTTGTTCATTCATTAACTATGTGGGTGCCAGCTACTGTTTCCAATAGTCGCTAGTTAACAAGGGCGCAACCAACCTCCACCAATTGACAAGAACTGGCGCAGAATTTTACCGAAAAATTGTTTATAAATGACGAACAATGATGAATGTCAGAAAGAAATAATGACACTAAATAAAGTGTGTGTGTGTGTGTGTGTGTGTGTGTGTGTGTGTGTGTGTGTGTGTGTGTGTGTGTGTGTGTGTGTGTGTGTGTGTGTTTGTGTGTGTATGTGAGTGTGTGTGTGTGTGTGTGTGTGTGTGTGTGTGTGTGTGTGTGTGTGTGTGTGTGTGTGTGTACTCACCTATTTGTGGTTGCAGGGGTCGATCCATAGCTCCTGGCCCCGTCTCTTCGCTGATTGCTACTAGGTCCTCTCTCTCCCTGCCCCATGAGCTTTATCATACCTCGCCTTAAAACTATGTATGGTTCCTGCCTCCACTACGTCACTTTCTAGGCTATTCCACGGCTTGACTACTCTATGATTGAAGAAATACTTCCTAACATCCCTTTGATTCATCTGAGTCTTCAACTTCCAATTGTGACCCCTTGTTTCTGTGTCCCTTCTCTGGAACATCCCGTCTTTGTCCACCTTGTCTATTCCGCAGTATTTTATATGTCGTTATCATGTCTCCCCTGACCTTCCTGTCCTCCAGTGTCGTCAGGCCGATTTCCCTCAACCTTTCTTCGTAGGACAATCCCCGTAGCTCTGGGACTAGTCTTGTTGCAAACCTTTGCACTTTCTCTAATTTCTTGACGTGCTTGACTAGGTGTGGATTCCAAACTGGTGCTGCATACTCCAGTATGGGCCTGACGTAAATGGTGTACAGAGTCTTGAACGAATCCTTACTGAGGTATTGGAACGCTATCCGTAGGTTTGCCAGGCGCCCGTATGCTGCAGCAGTTATCTAACTGATGTGCCCCTCAGAAGATATGCTCGGTGTTATACTCACCCCCAGATCTTTTTCCTTGAGTGAGGTTTGCAGTCTTTGGCCATCTAAACTATATTGTGTCTGCGGTCTTCTTTGCCCTTCCCCAGTCTTCATGACTTTGCATTTGGCAGGGTTAAACTCAAGGAGCCAGTTGCTGGACCAGGCTTGTAGCCTGTCCAGGTCTCTTTGTAGTCCTGCCTGATCCTCATCCGATTTGATTCTTCTCATTAACTTCACATCATCTGCAAACAAGGACACTTCTGAGTCTATCCCTTCCGTTATGTCGTTCACATATACCAAGAACAGCACAGGTCCTAGGACTGACCCCTGTGGAACCCCGCTTGTCACAGGCACCCACTCTGACACCTCGTCACGTACCATGACTCGTTGTTGCCTCCCTGTCAGGTATTCTCTGATCCATTGCAGTGCTTTTCCTGTTATG
>NC_091294.1:8938200-8963200 GCF_038502225.1 Cherax quadricarinatus | reverse complement strand
GTCACATACCCACATAGTCTCCTCTTTTGAAGTCAGATTTACCCCTTCCTCAGCACTGAACGGTTGCTAGCACCAAGGGGCCTTTTATATTTTATGTTCATTTTCATCAGTCACTTAGGTGAAAACAAGGTCCAGTCTCGCTGGTTTGTCCCATCCTCTCTCCCTGTTTGTGTATCTGATGTGTTGACAGGTCAGGGGCCCGACAGCTTAGCTCTAGAAGTTTCTGGTCCTCCATGTGGCTTTAGACCTTCCCAGTCAATTTCCTTGGGATTGAAGTCTCTTATAACCAATAGTTTTGCATTACCTATGTTGGTTTTTTCTAGCAACCTCTGCTGTTGTGGCCATCATTGCCCTGTTCTTGCCCTCGTGTTCCTGCCTCAATATCCTGTTTAGTGTCCTTATTATGCAGTCATTCAACAACGCACCATTTATTCAATTCATCTCCCCCCAAAAAAATCTACTGATTCCTGATCAGCAATGCTACTCCTCCACCTACTCTGTTTTCTCTATCCTTTCTCAATATTTGGTATCCTTCTGAAAAAACGTTTCCATAATCACTTCTGTGAGCTTAATCTCTTTTATCAGTAATATGTCTGGGGAAACCTCCGCTATTTGCTCTTCCCATTCATTGAATTTATTCGTTATCCCATCTGCATTATTAAACCACACTTTCAATTTCCTTTCTGTTGTTGTCATGTTTCTGGGGGTCATGTTCTCCTGGAGCTTGTCCATGTGTCAGGGAAAGCAATGGGTGTAGGGAAGGGCGGAGGTGGGGGTTAGGGAAGGCTTTCACCAAGTGAGGCTGAGCGTAGTGTTCTACTGGAGGTGGATCATCTGCCCCTGTCATAGTGTTAATTACATCTAGTGGTGTTCCCTGGAGGTTGATCAGCTGCACCTGTCATAGTGTTAACTGGTTCTAGTGGTGTTCCCTGGAGGCGGATCATCTGCAACTGTCACAGTGTTAACTGGTTCTAGTGGTGTTCCCTGGAAGTGGATCACGTGCAACTGTCAAAGTGTTAACTGGTTCTAGTGGTGTTCCCTGGAGGTGGATCATCTGCAACTGTCATAGTGTTAACTGGTTCTAATGGTGTTCCCTGGAGGTGGATCATCTGCAACTGTCATAGTGTTAAGTGGTTCTAGTGGTGTTCCATGGGGGTGGATCATCTGCAACTGTCATAGTGTTAACTGGTTCTAGTAGTGTTCTGGAGGTGGATCATTTGCAACTGTCATAGTGTTAACTGGTTATAGTGATGTTCCCTGGAGGTGGATCATCTGCAACTGTCATAGTGTTAAGTGGTTCCATTGGTGTTCCCTGGAGGTGGATGAGCTGCACCTGTCATAATGTTAACTGGTTCTAGAGGTGTTCCTTGGAGGTGGATCATCTGCCACTGTCTTAGTGTTAACTGGTTCTAGTGGTGTTCCTTGGAGGAGGATCAGCTGCACCTGTCATAGTGTTAATTGGTTCTAGTGGTGTTCCCTGGAAGTGGATCATCTGCAGCTGTCATAGTGTTAACTGATTCTAGTAGCGTTCCCTGGAGGTGGATCATCTGCAGCTGTCATAGTGTTAACTGGTTCTAGTGGTGTTCCATGGAAGTGGATCATCTGCAGCTGTCATAGTGTTAACTGGTTCTAGTGGTGTTCCCTGGAAGTGGATCATCTGCAGCTGTCATAGTGTTAACTGGTTCTAGTGGTGTTCCCTGAAGGTGAATCATCTGCAGCTGTCATAGTGTTTGTTAACTGGTTCTAGTGGTGTTCCCTGGAGGTGGATCATCTGCAACTGTCATAGTGTTAACTGGTTCTAGTGGTGTTCCCTGGAGGTGGATCATCTGCAACTGTCATAGTGTTAACTGGTTCTAGAGGTGTTCCCTGGAGGTGGATCATCTGCAACTGTCATAGTGTTAACTGGTTCTAGTGATGTTCCCTGGATGTGGATCATCTGCAGCTGTCATAGTGTTAACTGGTTCTAGTGGTGTTCCCTGGAAGTGGATCATCTGCAGCTGTCATAGTGTTAACTGGTTCTAGTGGTGTTCCCTGGAGGTGAATCATCTGCAGCTGTCATAGTGTTAACTGGTTCTAGTGGTGTTCCCTGGAGGTGGATCATCTGCAACTGTCATAGTGTTAACTGGTTCTAGTGATGTTCCCTGGAAGTGGATCATCTGCAACTGCCATAGTGTTAACTGGTTCTAGTGGTGTTCCCTGGATGTGGATCATCTGCAGCTGTCATAGTGTTAACTGGTTCTAGTGGTGTTCCCTGGAGGTGGATCATCTGCAACTGTCATAGTGTTAACTGGTTCTAGTGGTGTTCCCTGGAAGTGGATCATCTGCAACTGTCATAGTGTTAACTGGTTCTAGTGGTGTTCCCTGGAGGTGGATCATCTGCAACTGTCATAGTGTTAACTGGTTCTAGTGGTGTTGCCTGGAGGTGGATCATCTGCAACTGTCATAGTGTTAACTGGTTCTAGTGATGTTCCCTGGAAGTGGATCATCTGCAACTACCATAGTGTTAACTGGTTCTAGTGGTGTTCCCTGGAAGTGGATCATCTGCAACTGTCATAGTGTTAACTGGTTCTAGTGGTGTTCCCTGGAAGTGGATCATCTGCAACTGTTATAGTGTTAACTGGTTCTAGTGGTGTTCCCTGGAGGTGGATCATCTGCAACTGTCATAGTGTTAACTGGTTCTAGTGGTGTTCCCTGGAAGTGGATCATCTGCAACTGTCATAGTGTTAACTGGTTCTAGTGGTGTTCCCTGGAGGTGGATCATCTGCAACTGTCATAGTGTTAACTGGTTCTAGTGGTGTTCCCTGGAGGTGGATCATCTGCAACTGTCATAGTGTTAACTGGTTCTAGTGATGTTCCCTGGAAGTGGATCATCTGCAACTGCCATAGTGTTAACTGGTTCTAGTGGTGTTCCCTGGAAGTGGATCATCTGCAACTGTCATAGTGTTAACTGGTTCTAGTGGTGTTCCCTGGAGGTGGATCATTTGCAACTGTCATAGTGTTAACTGGTTCTAGTGGTGTTCCCTGGAGGTGGATCATCTGCAGCTGTCATAGTGTTAACTGGTTCTAGTGGTGTTCCCTGGAGGTGGACTGGACCTGTCACTACGTTTACAGGTTCTCCATTATGTCTTCATCAGTTACTTATTATCTCCCTCAGTTGTTCCCTCTCCTGTAACACTCTGTTCGGGTCGAGGATCACACGATGACATGTTTCAGTATCCCCTCGAAAGTGTGTGTGTGTGTGCGTGTGTGTACTCACCTATTTGTACTCACCTATTTGTGGTTGCAGGGGTCGATTCATAGCTCCTGGCCCCGCCTCTTCACTGATTGCTACTAGGTCCTCTCTCTCCCTGCTCCATGAGCTTAATCATACCTCGCCTTAAAACTATGTATGGTTCCCGCCTCCACTACTTCACTTTCTAGGCCATTCCACGGCTTGACCACTCTATGACTGAAGAAATACTTCCTAACATCCCTTTGATTCATCTGAGTCTTCAACTTCCATTTGTGACCTCTTGTGTCTGTGTCCCATCTCTGGAACATCCCGTCTTTGTCCACCTCGTCTATTCCGCGCAGTATTTTATATGTCATTATCATGTTTCCCCTGACCCTCCTGTCCTCCAGTGTCGTCAGGCCGATTTCCCTCAATCTTTCTTCGTAGGACAATCCCCGTAGCTCTGGGACTAGTCTTGTTGCAAACCTTTGCACTTTCTCTAATTTCATGACGTGCTTGACTAGGTGTGGATTCCAAATTGGTGCTGCATACTCCAGTATGGGCCTGACGTAAATGGTATGCAGAGTCTTTAACGAATCCTTACTGAGGTATCGGAACGCTATCCGTAGGTTTGCCAGGCGCCCGTATGCTGCAGCAGTTATCTGATTGATGTGCGCCTCGGGAGATATGCTCGGTGTTATACTCACCACCAGATCTTTTTCCTTGAGTGAGGTTTGCAGACTTTGGCCATCTAAACTATATTGTGTCTGCGGTCTTCTTTGCCCTTCCCCAACCTTCATGACTTTGCATTTGGCAGGGTTAAACTCAAGGAGCCAGTTGCTGGACCAGGCTTGTAGCCTGTCCAGGTCTCTTTGTAGTCCTGCCTGATCCTCATCCGATTTGATTCTTCTCATTAACTTCACATCGTCCGCAAACAAGGACACTTCTGAGTCTGTCCCTTCCGTTATGTCATTCACATATACCAAGAACAGCACAGGTCCTAGGACTGACCCCTGTGGAACCCCGCTTGTCACAGGCGCCCACTCTGACACCTCGTCACGTACCATGACTCGTTGTTGCCTCCCTGTCAGGTATTCTCTGATCCATTGCAGTGCCTTTCCTGTTATGTGTGCCTGATCCTCTAGCTTTTGCAGTAACCTCTTGTGAGGAACTGTGTCGAAGGCCTTCTTGCAGTCCAAAAAAATGCAGTCTATCCACCCCTCTCTCTCTTGTCTTACTTCTGTCACCTTGTCATAAAACTCTAGTAGGTTTGTGACACAGGATTTTCCCTCTCTGAAACCATGCTGGTTGTCAATTATACACTTGCTTCTTTCCAGGTGCTCCACCACTCTCCTCCTGATGATCTTCTCCATGACCTTGTATACTATACATGTTAGTGATACAGGTCTGTAGTTTAGTGCCTCATGTCTGTCTCCCTTTTTAAAAATTGGGACTACATTTGTCATCTTCCATACCTCAGGGAGTTGCCCAGTTTCAAATGATGTGTTGAAGATCTTTGTTAATGGTACACACAATATCTCTGCTCCATCTTTAAGGACCCACGGAGAGATGTTGTCTGGTCCCACCGCCTTTGAGGTGTCAAGTTCGCATAGCAGCTTCTTCACCTCCTCCTTGGTTATATGTACCTCATCCAGCGCTTGCTGGTGCACCCCCCTGCTCTGATTTCCTGGAGTCCTACTGGTTTCCACTGTAAATACTTCTTTAAATCTTGTGTTTAGCTCCTGATATACCTCCCGGTCGTTTCTTGTGAATTCCCCATCACCCTTCCTCAGTCTGATTACCTGGTCCTTGACTGTTGTTTTCCTCCTGATGTGGCTGTACAACAGCTTCGGGTCAGTCTTGACTTTCGATGCTATGTCATTTTCGTATTGCCGCTGAGCCTCCCTTCTTATCTGTGCATATTCGTTTCTGACTCTTCGGCTAATCTCTTTATTTTCCTGAGTTCTCTGTCTTCTGTACCTTTTCCATTCTCTAGTACACCTAGTTTTTGCCTCCCTACACCTTTGGGTGAACCAAGGACTCGTTCTGTTCTTCCCATTATTTCTGTTTCCCTTGGGAACAAACCTCTCCTCTGCCTCCTTGCATTTTGTTGCCACATAGTCCATCATTTCTTGTACTGGTTTTCCTGTCAGTTCCCTCTCCCACTGAATGTCTTGAAAGAAGTTCCTCAAGCCTGA
The DNA here is from genome assembly GCF_038502225.1 of Cherax quadricarinatus. Classification (NCBI taxonomy): domain Eukaryota; kingdom Metazoa; phylum Arthropoda; class Malacostraca; order Decapoda; family Parastacidae; genus Cherax; species Cherax quadricarinatus. Next base: position 8,957,791 of record NC_091294.1, on the reverse strand, counting down.
GTAGTTACCCCTTTTGTAGTTTGGTTTTCCCACCCTATTCCTGCTGCTCTCTCCACTTGGAGCTCAACTATGTAGTCGAAGCACAGAACCACATGATCACTAGCTCCCAGGGGCCTTTCATACATGATATCCTCGATGTCAGAACTACTCAAGGTGAATACAAGGTCCAGTCTTGCTGGTTCATCCTCTCCTCTCTCTCTGGTAGTGTCTCTAACATGTTGATGCATGAGGTTTTCCAGTACCACATCCATCATCTTGGCTCTCCATGTTTCGGGACCCCCATGGGGCTCCAGGTTTTCCCAGTCAATCTCCTTGTAATTGAAATCACCCATAACTAGTAACTTTGCTCCCCCCATGTGTGCTCTCCTGGCCACCTCGGCTAGTTTGTCGACCATTGCTCTGTTGCTCTCATCGTATTCTTCTCTTGGCCTCCTGCAGCTCTGTGGTGGGTTGTACATTACTGCAATTATCACCTTATGTCCCTCAGACTGGATTGTTCCTACTAAGTAGTCCTTTTCGCCCGTGCCATCCATTCCTTCCATTTTCTCAAACCCCCATTGGTTTTTAATGAGCAGTGCAACTCCTCCTCCCCCTCTCCTCCCTCTGTCTTTCCTGAGGATTTGATATCCAGGTGGAAAGATTGAATCTGTTATTATTCTGGTGAGTTTTGTTTCTGTGAGTGCTATTATGTCTGGGGATGTCTCCTTGATTCTTTCGTGCCACTCCTCATACTTATTTGTTATTCCATCTGCATTTGTATACCTCACCTTCAACTTCTTTTCTAAGATTGTGGTCTGGGAGGTGTATTGGGGTTGGGGAAGTGGGAGACCTGATAAGGAACTATGGGTGGTTGCTGTGGGGGTGGAGTTTGTAATGCAGTGGGTGGTGGCATTAGATGTGGCATGGGTGTTTTGGTTTAGAGTATTTGGTTGCACTGGGGTTGACCTGGTTGGGAGGCTTCTATAGGAAGTTGTGAGGGAGGCTGTATTTGATCTTCCTGTGTCTGGGATCTCCTGTCTGTCTTCTCCATCCCCTCTCTTTCCTCCTTTCGCCTTTGTACTATCTCTCTCTGTTTCTGCCTTTCTGCTTGTGTTCTGTCGTGGTCGAGATACACCTTCCTGTATGCCGGCATGTCCCTTAATCGTGCTTTCTCCTGCAGGATCCTGTTCCGAGTCGATTCTGCCTTGAAGGTCACTTTCACTGGCCAGGTTCTTTTTTTTACAAACCCCCCTATTCTCCGAAAATTTTCCAGCTGGGTCATGTCGTCTTCTCCTATTGCTTTCATGATGCTTGCAATTGCTTTTTTTCCCTTGTTTTCTTGCTTCATATGTTTCCCCTTCAACTTCCTGGAGCCCATACACAAAGACTGACCTTACCCTTTCATTCTCCCACTGCATATCCCTGTGTATCCACTCATTCAATTTGATTTCCTCCATTGCAGCTTTCCTTTCTTCAGTTTCACTAGCTAATGTACTTGTGCTCAGTGGCCTGTCATTTTCCCTTCTCGGCTTTCCCTGGGCTCTGCTGTGGTCTGTTAGGGCCTCCACATATAGCTTAGCTCTTTCATTTACTACAGTCTCCACTGATTGAGCTTCTACATGCAGTTTTGCTCCTTCTTTCCCTACAGTCCCCTTATTTGTGGCTGATGTAGCAGTCTCTGTTGTCAATCCCAAAATGTTCTTTAGTTCTTTAGGCTGTTTCAGATTTTTCAGTTCCTCTTCTAAACTCTGTATCCTGGCCTCTGCTGCTTTGACTTGCACCTCCCACTTCCTGCTTTCCATGTCTAACCTCTCTTCCATTTTCATGCTAAGTTCTTCTAGTTTCTTTTCCCAATCATGTTCCCTTTTTGTGAGCTCTGCTGCCCAATCTCCCTTTGTAGTTTCCTCCTCCTGTCCCTTGGTTTTTCTTGTTGCTCTCTGGCAACCCATTTTTGTTTTATCCTGATTGCCTCAGAGTGGGAAACCTATGTAATTCTGTATGTTAGGCTAGTATTATGTATGTCAGAGTGTGGGGGGGGGAGGTAGTGTGTGTGTGTGTGTGTGTGTGTGTGTGTGTGTGTGTGTTTGTGTATTCACCTATATGTACTTATTTATATGAGGTTGCAGGGCTCGAGTCGTAGTTCTTGGCCCCACCTCTTCGCTGATCGTTACCAGGTCCACTCTCTCTCTCTGCTCCAAGAGCTTTATCATACCTCTTTTTAAAGCTATTTATGGATTATGCTTCCACTACATCTCTCCAGATTATTCCAGTTCCTGACAACTCTATGACTGAAGAAATGATTTCTAACAGCCCTGTGATTCATCTCAGTTATCAACTTTAGTTGTGTCCTCTTCTTCCAGTATCCCATCTCTGAAAAAATCTGTTCCTATTAACCTCGTCATTTCCTCTCAGGATATTGTAAAATGATACCACAGCCACCTTAGTCCTCCTGTCCTCCAGTGCCATCAGGCAGAGATCAATTAACCTCTCCTCGTAGGACATTCCCCTTAGCTCCTGGACTTATCAGGTTGCAAGCCTCTGTACTTTCTCCAATTTCTTTTCATGCTTGACCAGGTGTGGGTTCCATACTGGTGTTGCATACTCCAGTATGGGCCTGACTTGGACGGTGTCAGTGTTGTGGTTGGCTCCTTACTTTGCTGCAGCAGTCATTTAGTGTGTTTGAGAGAGAGAGCTCGTAGTGATGGGAACTTTTTTGTATATTTATATTCGTAAAATCGTTTACATATAGAGAGGGAGGGAGAGACTGTAACAATAAATAAACTGTAATATTTACACTGTAATAACGAACATAGTGGCTTTCAGAAGAGCATCCGGCTGGTGCTGGGGTCACCTAACATCCGGCTGGTGGTGAGGGCACCTAGCATCCGGCTGGTGGTGAGGGCGCCTAGCATCCGGCTGGTGGTGAGGGCACCTAGCATCCGGCTGGTGGTGAGGGCGCCTAGCATCCGGCTGGTGCTGGGGCCCAACTAGCATCCGGCTGGTGCTGGGAGTAACTAGCATTCGGCTGGTGCTGGGGGTACCTAGCATCCGGCGGTGTTAATAGCTATCATCATCCGGATAAACGACACATTGACCCATCATCCAGATATTAATATACGGAATATGTTGAACAACAATCTGTATAAGTGATACACATGATAATTTCCTCTACCCGTATGATGGTCTTCACAATCATCCGCACAGATATCTAATTGTCTTTCATCCGCACCGATAATATGTTGTTCCATCATCCGCTCGGATAACTGATTGTTCCATTATCAACGCGGGTAACTGATTGATCCATCTTCAACGCGAGTAACTAATTGTTCCATCACCAACGCGGATAGCCCATTGTTCCATCATCTGCTCGGATAATTGATTGTCCCATCATCCACACGGAAAACTGATTGTTCCATCAAAGCGGATGACTGACTGTTCCATCAAAGCGGATGACTGACTGTTCCATCATCACCATGGATAATTGATTGTTCCATTATCTGCACGGATAATTGATTGCTATATTATCCACACGAATAACTGTTAAATCGTCCACACGTATAACTGATTGGTTCATAATCAACATGAATAATTGATTGTTCCATCATCCACATAGATAGCTGATTGTTCCATAATCAACACTGATAACCGATTGTTCCATCATCAATACGGAAAACTGATTGTTAAATAATCAAGACGGATGATTGATTGTTCCATCATCCACACGGATAACTGATTGTTTCATCATCAAAGTGGGTAACTGATTGTTCCAACACCAACGCGGATAGCTTATCGTTCCATTATCCGCTCGGATAATTGACTGTCCCATCATCAGCACGGAAAATTGATTGTTCCGTCAAAGCGGATGACTGATTGTTCCAACATCACTTCGGATAATTGATTGTTCCATTATCTGCACGGATAATTGATTGCTCTATCATCAACGGAAAACTGATTGTTAAATTATCAAGATGGATGATTGTTCCATCATTCGAATGGATAACCGATTCTTCCATCATCCGCTCGGATGATATATCGTTTTCAGGGAATTATTAAAGTCCGTACGTGACAGTATTGCGTAGTGCTGCTTGACAAATGATCAGTGTACCCGTCACCCATAGCCACCCAAAGCCACCCCTAGCCACCCCCAGTTACCCCCAGCCACCCCTAGCCACCCCCAGCCACCCCAGGCAACCCCCAGCAACCCCTAGCCACCCCCAGCCATCCATAGCCACCCCCAGCCACCCCGAGCCACCCCCAGCCACCCCCAGCCACCCCTAGCCATCCCAAGCCACCCCCAGCCATCCATAGCCACCTCCAGCCAGTGTAATGTACGCCAGTGTACTGTACGCCAGTGTAATGTACGCCAGTGTACTGTACGCCAGTGTAATGTACGCCAGTGTACTGTACGCCAGTGTAATGTACGCCAGTGTACTGTACGACAGTGTACTGTACGCCAGTGTAATGTACGCCAGTGTACTGTACGCCAGTGTACTGTACGCCAGTGTACTGTACGCCAGTGTACTGTGCGCCAGTGTAATGTACGCCAGTGTAATGTACGCAAGTGTACTGTACGCCAGTGTAATGTACGCCAGTGTACTGTACGCCAGTGTAATGTACGCCAGTGTACTGTACGCCAGTGTAATGTACGCCAGTGTACTGTACGCCAGTGTAATGTACGCCAGTGTACTGTACGCCAGTGCAATGTACGCCAATGTACTGTACGCCAGTGTACTGTACGCCAGTGTACTGTACGCCACTGTACTGTACGCCAGTGTACTGTACGCCAGTGTACTGTACGCCAGTGTACTGTACGCTAGTGTAATGTTCGCCAGTGTACTGTACGCCAGTGTACTGTACGCCAGTGTAATGTACGCCAGTGTACTGTACGCCAGTGTACTGTACGCCAGTGTACTGTACGCCAGTGTACTGTACGCCAGTGTACTGTACGCCAGTGTACGTACGCCAGTGTACTGTACGCCAGTGTACTGTACGCCAGTGTACTGTACGCCAGTGTACGCCAGTGTACTGTACGCCAGTGTAATGTACGCCAGTTTACTGTACGCCAGTGTAATGTACGCCAGTGTAATGTACGCCAGTGTACTGTACGCCACTGTACTGTACGCCAGTGTACTGTACGCCACTGTACTGTACGCCAGTGTACTGTACGCCAGTGTACTGTACGCCAGTGTACTGTACGCCAGTGTACTGTACGCCAGTGTACTGTACGCCAGTGTAATGTACGCCAGTGTACTGTACGCCAGTGTACTGTACGCCAGTGTACTGTACGCCAGTGTACTGTACGCCAGTGTACTGTACGCCAGTGTACTGTACGCCAGTGTAATGTACGCCAGTGTAATGTACGCCAGTGTACTGTACGCCAGTGTACTGTACGCCAGTGTACTGTACGCCAGTGTACTGTACGCCACTGTACTGTACGCCACTGTACTGTACGCCAGTGTACTGTACGCCACTGTACTGTACGCCAGTGTACTGTACGACAGTGTACTGTACGCCAGTGTACTGTACGCCAGTGTACTGTACGCCAGTGTACTGTACGCCAGTGTACTGTACGCCAGTGTACTGTACGCCAGTGTACTGTACGCCAGTGTACTGTACGCCAGTGTACTGTACGCCAGTGTACTGTACGCCACTGTACTGTACGCCAGTGTACTGTACGCCAGTGCACTGTACGCCAGTGTACTGTACGCCAGTGTACTGTACGCCAGTGTACTGTATGCCAGTGTACTGTACGCCAGTGTACTGTACGCCACTGTACTGTACGCCAGTGTAATGTACGCCAGTGTAATGTACGCCAGTGTACTGTACGCCAGTGTAATGTACGCCAGTGTACTGTACGCCAGTGTAATGTACGCCAGTGTACTGTACGCCAGTGTACTGTACGCCAGTGTAATGTACGCCAGTGTACTGTACGCCAGTGTACTGTACGCCAGTGTACTGTACGCCAGTGTACTGTACGCCAGTGTAATGTACGCCAGTGTACTGTACGCCAGTGTAATGTACGCCAGTGTAATGTACGCCAGTGTAATGTACGTCAGTGTACTGTACGCCAGTGTAATGTACGCCAGTGTACTGTACGCCAGTGTACTGTACGCCAGTGTAATGTACGACAGTGTAATGTACGCCAGTGTACTGTACGCCAGTGTACTGTACGCCAGTGTACTGTACGCCAGTGTAATGTACGCCAGTGTACTGTACGCCAGTGTACTGTACGCCAGTGTACTGTACGCCAGTGTACTGTACACCAGTGTACTGTACGCCAGTGTACTGTACGCAAGTGTAATGTACGCCAGTGTACTGTACGCCAGTGTAATGTACGCCAGTGTAATGTACGCCAGTGTACTGTACGCCAGTGTAATGTACGCCAGTGTACTGTACGCCAGTGCAATGTACGCCAGTGTACTGTACGCCAGTGTAATGTACGCCAGTGTACTGTACGCCAGTGTAATGTACGCCAGTGTACTGTACGCTAGTGTACTGTACGCCAGTGTACTGTACGCCAGTGTAATGTACGCCAGTGTAATGTACGCCAGTGTACTGTACGCCAGTGTAATGTACGCCAGTGTACTGTACGCCAGTGTAATGTACGCCAGTGTACTGTACGCCAGTGTAATGTACGCCAGTGTACTGTACGCCAGTGTACTGTACGCCAGTGTACTGTACGCCAGTGTACTGTACGCCAGTGTACTGTACGCCAGTGTAATGTACGCCAGTGTACTGTACACCACTGTACTGTACGCCAGTGTACTGTACGCCAGTGTAATGTACGCCAGTGTACTGTACGCCAGTGTAATGTACGCCAGTGTAATGTACGCCAGTGTACTGTACGCCAGTGTACTGTACGCCAGTGTACTGTACGCCAGTGTACTGTACGCCAGTGTACTGTACGCCAGTGTACTGTACGCCAGTGTACTGTACGCCAGTGTAATGTACGTACGCAGTGTACTGTACGCCAGTGTACTGTACGCCAGTGTACTGTACGCCAGTGTACTGTACGCCAGTGTACTGTACGCCAGTGTACTGTACGCCAGTGTACTGAACGCCAGTGTACGCCAGTGTACGCCAGTGTAACGCCAGTGTACGCCAGTGTACTGTACGCCAGTGTACTGTACGCCAGTGTACTGTACGCCAGTGTACTGTACGCCAGTGTACTGTACGTGTACTGTACGCCAGTGTACTGTACGCCAGTGTACTGTACGCCAGTGTACTGTACGCCAGTGTACTGTACGCCAGTGTACTGTACACCAGTGTACTGTACGCCAGTGTACTGTACGCCACTGTACTGTACGCCAGTACACTGTACGCCAGTGTACTGTACGCCAGTGTACTGTACGCCAGTGTACTGTATGCCAGTGTACTGTACGCCAGTGTACTGTACGCCACTGTACTGTACGCCAGTGTAATGTACGCCAGTGTAATGTACGCCAGTGTACTGTACGCCAGTGTACTGTACGCCAGTGTACTGTACGCCAGTGTAATGTACTGTACTGTACGCCAGTGTAATGTACGCCAGTGTACTGTACGCCAGTGTAATGTACGCCAGTGTAATGTACGCCAGTGTAATGTACGTCAGTGTACTGTACGCCAGTGTAATGTACGCCAGTGTACTGTACGCCAGTATACTGTACGCCAGTGTAATGTACGACAGTGTAATGTACGCCAGTGTACTGTACGCCAGTGTACTGTACGCCAGTGTACTGTACGCCAGTGTAATGTACGCCAGTGTACTGTACGCCAGTGTACTGTACGCCAGTGTACTGTACGCCAGTGTACTGTACACCAGTGTACTGTACGCCAGTGTACTGTACGCAAGTGTAATGTACGCCAGTGTACTGTACGCCAGTGTAATGTACGCCAGTGTAATGTACGCCAGTGTACTGTACGCCAGTGTACTGTACGCCAGTGTAATGTACGCCAGTGTACTGTACGCCAGTGTACTGTACGCCAGTGTAATGTACGCCAGTGTACTGTACGCCAGTGTAATGTACGCCAGTGTACTGTACGCCAGTGTAATGTACGCCAGTGTACTGTACGCCAGTGTACTGTACGCCAGTGTACTGTACGCCAGTGTACTGTACGCCAGTGTAATGTACGCCAGTGTACTGTACGCCAGTGTACTGTACGCCAGTGTAATGTACGCCAGTGTACTGTACGCCAGTGTAATGTACGCCAGTGTACTGTACGCCAGTGTAATGTACGCCAGTGTACTGTACGCCAGTGAAAAACTGGCATCGTGAACATGCTATAATGATAATAATAATAATAATAATAATAATAATAATAATAATAATAATAATAATAATAATAATAATAATAATAAAATAATAATAATAATAATAATAATAATAACAATAATAATAATAATAATAATAATGTTCATATCTACAGGTACACTTACAGAGTATGCAGGTCTAGGTAATATTAATGTCATACTACTATATAGAAAGGCACTAGTTATGTAGAACATTTCGGGTAAATGAGATCAAATTTATACCCAGGATGCGACCCACGCTAATCGACTAACACTGCTAGGTGAACATGGACAGCAGGTACCTTAAGGAAACACGTCCTAATGTTTCCACCCGTACCGGGGATCAAACCACGGACCTCAGTGTGTGGTACGGGGAACACTACCTGGAGGTTACATGGAGGTTATTCCGGGGATCAACGCCCCCGCGGCCCGCTCCATGACCAGGCCTCCAAGTGTTAAAGACGCCAGAAGCTTCAACAGCCACTCACCAAACATTAGGGGGAATACCAGCAGATCACTGGCTGTCTTCAAGGAGAAACTTGACAGATTCCTTAGGTCGGTTCCTGATCAGCCTGGCTGTGGGGCACGTGTTGGGCATCGTGCTGCTAGTAGCAACAGCCTGGCTAATCAAGCCACCCACCGCTAGGACTGGCTTGGGAGCGGGCCACAGGGACTATGACCTCGGGAACACTCACCAGGTAGAGACCAGGGAGACGAGGCTAACACCATTATATATTTTACATATTATATATTATATACATATTATATATATATTATACATTATATACTGATAATGTGTAGTTACATATACTGTGCTATGTCATCCAGACTTCTTAACTCTCCTCCTTTCTGTTACCTTTGTTTTCTATATTTAATTTCTGGGATGATGGAGATATCTCGATATAATTTTTATTTATCGTGTATATGGGACAGGATACTGAGGATGGGATACTCTCAGGATACTGAGGATGGGATACCCTCAGGATACTGAGGATGGGATGCTCTCAGGATACTGAGGATGGGATACTCTCAGGATACTGAGGATGGGATACTCTCAGGATACTGAGGATGGGATACTCTCAGGATTCTGAGGATGGGATACTCTCAGGATACTGAGGATGTGATACTCTCAGGATACTGAGGATGGGATACCCTCAGGATACTGAGGATGGGATACCCTCAGGATACTGAGGATGGGATGCTCTCAGGATTCTGAGGATGGGATACTCTCAGGATACTGAGGATGGGATACTCTCAGGATACTGAGGATGGGATACCCTCAGGATACTGAAGATGGGATACCCTCAGGATACTGAGGATGGGATGCTCTCAGGATTCTGAGGATGGGATACTCTCAGGATACTGAGGATGGGATACTCTCAGGATACTGAGGATGGGATACCCTCAGGATACTGAGGATGGGATACCCTCAGGATACTGGGGATGGAATACCCTCAGGATACTGAGGATGGGATACCCTCAGGATACTGAGGATGGGATACCCTCAGGATACTGAGGATGGGATACCCTCAGGATACTGAGGATGGGATACCCTCAGGATACTGAGGATGGGATGCTCTCAGGATTCTGAGGATGGGATACTCTCAGGATACTGAGGATGGGATACTCTCAGGATACTGAGGATGGGATACCCTCAGGATACTGGGGATGGAATACCCTCAGGATACTGAGGATGGGATACCCTCAGGATACTGAGGATGGGATACCCTCAGGATACTGGGGATGGAATACCCTCAGGATACTGAGGATGGGATACCCTCAGGATACTGAGGATGGGATACCCTCAGGATACTGAGGATGGGATACCCTCAGGATACTGAGGATGGGATACCCTCAGGATACTGAGGATGGGATGCTCTCAGGATTCTGAGGATGGGATACTCTCAGGATACTGAGGATGGGATACTCTCAGGATACTGAGGATGGGATACCCTCAGGATACTGGGATGGAATACCCTCAGGATACTGAGGATGGGATACCCTCAGGATACTGACGATGGGATACCCTCAGGATACTGAGGATGGGATACCCTCAGGATACTGAGGATGGGATACCCTCAGGATACTGAGAGATGATGATTCCAAACAAAGAGTAACACCAACTCGGCTATAATAAAGCCGCCGTAGCTGATGGACCTTCAGATGAATGTAATGACATTTGAAGAAGTATGAACGGTAACCAATCCTGTGCCATGACAGGAAATCCGTCCTTTGTAGTGGAGTATAACAGGAAACCCATCCTTTGTGGTGGAGTATAACAGGAAACCCATCCTTTGTGGTGGAGTATAACAGGAAACCCATCCTTTGTGGTGGAGTATAACAGGAAACCCATCCTTTGTGGTGGATTATAAAAGGAAACCCATCCTTTGTAGTGGAGTATAACAGGAAACCCATCCTTTGTTGTGGATTATAAAAGGAAACCCATCCTTTGTAGTGGAGTATAACAAGAAACCCATCCTTTGTGGTGGATTATAAAAGGAAACTCATCCTTTGTGGTGGAGTATAACAGGAAACTCATCCTTTGTGGTGGATTATGAAAGGAAACCCATCCTCTGTGGTGGAGTATAACAGGAAACCCATCTTTTGTGGTGGAGTATAACAGGAAACCCATCCTTTGTGGTGGAGTATAAAAGGAAACCCATCCTTTGTGGTGGAGTATAACAGGAAACCCATCCTTTGTGGTGGAGTATAACAGAAAACCCATCCTTTGTGGTGGAGTATAACAGAAAACCCATCCTTTGTGGTGGAGTATAACAGGAAATCCATCCTTTGTGGTGGAGTATAACAGGAAACCAATCCTTTGTGGTGGAAAATGACAGGGAACAACTGTGGGCAAATACAGACCTAGCTGGGTCTAGCCATAAACAGTTTACATGCAAACTTAATAAACCTCGTGTAGTCGACAGACTTTAAGGTCAGTTAACCAATCGCTTAACTTATAATGGTTTACCATCACAGATCAGGGTGCCAGTAGCGTAATTAAGATCGAGAGATCTGATATAGGAAAGCAGTTCTCGGCGAAAGAAATTTAAAGATACAATCTGTTGAATAGGAAAGAGTTTTGAGTTATACTTATCAAGATGCGACCTGAGACGTGAAGCACACCAAGAGAGGAAAAACGGAGAAAGAAGAGATACAAATGAAGAAAAACAAGAGAATGGACAAAATCGCAAAAAATGGGAGATAGTGTTGAATTAAAAAAAATGGAGGATAGATATTAGGTGTAATTAACACAAAATAGAGAAAGAACTAGTATATATTAAGTAATTTAGGCTGTGGCATGATGCCCCTCAAGGTATTATTATCACACAGAACACCAGTATGTTATCTGTAGCCTGACAACAACTGTTATTTCTGGTGCCAAAATTTATTTTTGGGATATATCAGCAAAAATAGTACATTTATTCTGGCAAGAGCGGCACGTCAGAGCCAATCAACGGTTAATACTGAATGACTCGCCCAGCCAATCACAGTAGCGTATCCAACGTACAAAAAAGATGCACCATTCCCATCTCTACCGCTGGCGGAGGGTGAGGTTAGGTTTCCTTATGTTAGGTTGAGTTACGTTGAGTTTCCTTAAGTCAGGATGCTTTTCTTACCATTTCCACAAAATAAGCCCAACCTAACTCGCCTAATATTGGAAATTTTAGGGCATAAATTATCTCCCAACTCCACCAATGGAGAAATAACAAAACGAAAAAAAAAAAGTAGAGAAATAAGAGAAGAGAGAAACTCATGATCATACCAAATTGTATATAAAATTTTACTGAAAGGAAAAAAAAAGATTGCAAATTAGATTAAGACAGCTTTTGTTAGATTTTTCTCGAAAAATTAGCCAGTCTTATTTGATTAAAGACGGGACGAGGGAAGAGTGTAAGGCCAGATATATTAAATTCCCAAGTTTTATTATGACAGTATTGAAGTTATTGTGAGACTGAAAATATTCCATTGCTCCAGAAAATGAGGAACAAGTATTTTTAGCCAGATTATTATTATTATTATTATTATTATTATTATTATTATTATTATTATTATTATTATTATTATTATTATTATTGCTATTATTATCATTATTATAATTATTATTATTATTATTATTATTATTATTATTATTATTATTATTATTATTATTATTATTATTATTATTATTATTATTATTATTATTATTATTATTATTATTGCTATTATTATCATTATTATAATTATTATTATTATTATTATTATTATTATTATTATTATTATTATTATTATTGCTATTATTATTATTGCTATTATTATCATTATTATAATTATTATTATTATTATTATTATAATTATTATTATTATTATTATTATTATTATTATTATTATTATTATTATTATTATTATTATTGCTATTATTATCATTATTATAATTATTATTATTATTATTATTATTATTATTATTATTATTATTATTATTATTATTATTATTATTGCTATTATTATCATTATTATAATTATTATTATTATTATTATTATTATTATTATTATTATTATTATTATTATTATTATTATTATTATTATTATTATTATTATTATTATTGTGTGGAAGCGCTAAACCTGAAGGGGTTATAAATCACCTGTGGAAGAGGGAGGTAATCAAGTTTGATTCGTTTCTCGTTGTCTCCCTCTCTTCCTCCTTTCCTCCTCTCCTCCCTCTCTCTTCCTTCCTCCCTCTCCTCTCTCATACACACCAGTGGGAAAAGGACTTTCTCAGAGAACCTTCAACTTTCTCCTTCCATAAAATAACTCTGAGCTGCCACCAGAGCAGCAGTGACGGAGATGAAAGAGAAAACACGACTCCACCTCCCAGATAGCGGAGAGAGTCGGAAGAAAGTGAGGAACAGAGGGAGAGTGGACAAAAAAAAGTGAGAGATAGTGAGAAGAAAATAAGGGAAAATGGGAAGAAAGTGGGGACTGAGAGTGAGAAGAGGAAAGGATGGGGAGAAAGTGAGGAAAGATGAAAGTAAAGAAAATTGGAAATGAGAGTGGGAACAAGAATGTTGCTACAGTCCCATTATCCTCTTGAGATGTAAGTGGAGTGTGTGTAAGCTTTGTATTTTATGAAGTGTATAAGACAATATGCTTATCTCTTGTTATCTACCAGTGATAATGAAGGATGGATCAGCTGTTCCTCAAGTGTCAATTTCATCCCTCTCTGCTATGAAGAAAGCCTCATCTGGGTTTTTGTAGACCAGCTCCCAAAAGCAAATCTCATTTGGTCCAAAAATCTAATGAATGTACCAGAATATGTCTGATTAGTTACTTCTTAAGCAGCGGTGAGCAAAAGTTCTTAAGAAGGTCGAGAACTGCAAGAGGACGAAGGGAACTCAAGGTCTGCAGCTCTCACATGAGACTGGGAAAGCAGATCTTTTATTTTCCTAAGTCCAGATATTTCCTCCTGTTCATCACCGTTCTCCTTTGTATGGACTGATGAAGCCACTGTGTGGCGAAACGTTTCCTCATTAAAGATACCCAAGTGTTGCATGTGTCTAATTTATCAACTTGTCGGTTCTCTGAACCATTCATCTACATTTCCCTCTTGATAACAAATACTATGATGATACATGGTAATACATGGTGATACTGACACTCTGTGGGATAATTCAACACATTTATTACTCTGCATTAGAACCATTAGAGGCACTTGTTGCGAAATGTTTCCTTTAATAAATGTTTCTGACCAGTATCCACACTGGTCTCCAGCCACCCATTACCCAGCCAGTAATGTTGCTCCGTCTACGCATTGGAATCTTGTCCAGTTCTAATGCTATATTTATGTTGTTTTAATCTTAGTTCGAGATTTTTACCAGTTTGACCGTAATAAACTTTATCGCAAATTTTACAAGGAATCTTATAGACACATCGAACTAAGATTAAAACAACATAAATATAGCATTAGAACTGGACAAGATTCCAATGCTCTATTTATTCATGTAAGAGATTTTAACCATCCAATTGATTTTCAAAAAGTTGAGAAAGTAGTATCAAGCAAGTCCATGGTCGACAGAAATATAATTGAATCTTGTTTCATAAAAAGCAGTTTTGACAATAATATGAATATTTCCTTTGGTTTATATAAATTAGATCCATTTATAATTAATAGAATTTGGGAAGAATTTAATAATACACTGGACAAATAATTTTTAAATTTTCTTGGGTAGAATAGTTTGTGGGGTGAGTTGTGCAAAGGACCTATCCAAGTTGAGTCGGCGCGCGTCAGGTGTTTAACCGTTGTGGGATCTGATAGTGAGGTGCTGGCCAGACCCCTTATATAGCTTCCTTGGATGCTTTACTTTCATAGTTCCTTGATAATGTGAGTAGTCACGAAAGCGCTTGGAATTTCTCTATTCTTTCAGAGTGGTTGTTTTGCACATATATATATATATATATATATATATATATATATATATATATATATATATATATATATATATATATATATATATACAGAATTTACATTTTTTTCTTATGGGAAATATAAAAAAATGCATTTTATAGAGGATAACTATAGTTTTACACACAGAAAAGGGATTATGAAATTCGAGGGTCCACTGTATATATATTATATGTTTGTTCCCATAGGCTCAGAGAGCCTTGGCTCATGGGGAAAGAGTGCATCTAAGTTCCTTAAGGAGTTAGGCAAAAGACTTATCAGGGTAACTAGGGATCCCAGGGCAGCTAGTTTTCTGTTCCAGGGACTCAGCGCTGCTGTTCAGAGGGATAATGCCTGCTATATTTTGGGCACACGCCACAGTTCTGAAGAGCTGGACGAAATTTTCGCATTATAATCAGTGACAAACACGTAACAATATGTACTAGACATGTATCTCTCACATCTCATGTACTGTATATGCCATCTTTATATCCACAATGTATCTCTTAAACCTTTTGTACCATATTATGTAATAAAATATACCTACTGGTAAAAAAGAATGAAAAGATGGGGTGGTAGGGGAAGCGGAATATTCAAACGGCTTCAGGAAGAAATCCAAATATTTTTCCTTGAAGCCTTTTTATCGACTTCTTCGAGGCTATAAATGGGTCCCACAATTTACACCAGAGGTGGACCCCCATCTTTTATACATACATACATACATACATATCTATCTATATATATATATATATATATATATATATATATATATATATATATATATATATATATATATATATATATCATATATATATATATATATATATATATATATATATATATATATATATATATATATATATATATATATATATGTATATATATATATATATATATATATATAATTTCAGCTGCTGATCTGGCTTAAGGGGGCCGTTTAAATTCTATCCTGGATTCCGGCCGGCAACTCGGAACTCGGCCGTATTGGACGTTTAATAATAATCACTCTTATTTTAGGTGAATTTAGACATTTTCATTAATCCATCTACGATATTTTCTTCAAAATTATATAAGAAACACGTTACATAGTATATAAAACATGCAATGTTTATATGCGATGTATGTTTAATAACAATCACTCTTGCGCACATTAAACGTCTTTTTTTTAGATTAATTTAGATATTTTCATTAATCCATCTAAGATATTTTCTTCAAAATTATATAAGAAACACATTACATAGCATATAGCATATAAAAAAAATTTTTATTATATTTTTATTTAAAACATAGAACATATACAAAGAGGTATAAAAGCATAATCAAATAACAGCAATACGTACTTGATATTAACAATAACCTCTATTACACAATCCCAGAATAGAAAATGAACACTATAGATAATGGCCATAGTACAACCAGATACACAACCCACAACTTATCCTGTAACCCCCCCTCCCTCCCCTCCCCTTTTACAATTAATTACTATTGCCAGTGCAGACACACAGCTGACGCTTCTCCCCCCCCCTTACATTAAAATACATTTACATTCACCGTTCTAAGAAACATACCATTAGTTATCCTAAAATTTAGGATCATACCCTGTCCTCATCAAAACTTAATGAGTATTCACCAAAAGTTGATGATGCATGAACAACAAAAACACAAAAACATGAAATTACAGATTAAAAACAGATATAAACATTACATTCCTACACCCTCATATACCCTTATAAGTAGAAGAATATACACCGACAATATATAATCAATATTAATGTAACAACCATGAAATTCAAGCTTTTATAACAACATTGTATAACGTGAAGTTCACGCTTTAAAATGCAATAAAATACACCACATGATACATTATCGGTAAAATACTTGGACGTGTAAATATATTAAAAGAATACAAGACTAGGACATGAATAAGATTCACCAAATGGTACAAAGTGATCTTAGTAAGATAACAACACCATACCTAACTCCTTTTAACATCAAACACGCCACATACAACCATACCAAATCTTAACACACATTCCACGAGACTAGACTTTTGCTGTGCCTACCAGCGCGTGCCTAACTAGTATTACATACAAATAAATATACAATGTATATTAATTTAGGTTACTAAACCTATTCACACATGACAACATAATAGGTAATTACTTCAAAAGTGATGCAGGAACACGTTACAAAAACTGCAAATAAACCTCAATGTGTTCAAGGAACATAGTGTAAGGAATAATCTCTCAAGAAAAGTTGAAACTCACTTGCAAGACCAGTACAAGCGAGACGAAATCGCTTCCAAAGAAATTATTCATGTTATATATTTTATGTGTTATATATTTATGTATGTTATGTTCTTAAACTGTCATTTATACCTTCCCCATCAAGGGAACTAAACAAAAATAGATCTTACACATCATTACATCCATTTCCACACGTGTACCTCCAGTCACACCCATCCATCTATCACTTCACACCCGAGGAGGCCAGCCCGTTGAATACCCCTGACTCCCCCCTTTTTACCAACATACTCACCCCGGCAGTTAAGATCCCGTTATAACGCCAATAAATTTCCTATTGATAGTCCTCTATAATCTTCAGAAAAAACTCATCCCACCTTGTCCCATATGTCTCTATTGCGACACAAAGTTCGATAAAACATCGCCGCCAATACCCTTCTCCACACTTCCCCACCCTCCTTCCGCCTCATACCCCACAGAACATATATGTAGTCCACGATTATATGTGCTAAGCCCCTTGCCACACCCTCATCCACCCCACCCATATCAAGATTCAACGCGCGCAATACCAACACACCTTGAACCCCCACTCTTCCTACTACCTTACTCATCCATACCCTGATGCACTCCAAACCATGATACGCAGTCCCTTCCCCACTGCATCTGCTACACCCCCACCCTCGATGACCCTCCTATCTCCGAGCATCGCTCCCGTCGGCAATATACCATGTAGGAAACGATACATAACCTCATGGACCCTAAGTCTTATCCTTAATTTACTAAATCTTTGCCATATTACATCCCATATTACATACATATATACATGGGGTAGATCCCTTCAACCGGCGCCTCCACATGTCCCTCTAACAATTTACACAAAGTCCCCACCTTTACTTTTCCCGATTCCCTGGCAAACACTAAGGCAAGTAACACATTTTTACATTCCTTCATTTCCGCTCCCCCATACCATTTCCGTAGGTGATCTTGTACCTTATCTAGCTCCCCTCCCCCCCCCTCCATTCACCTATACGCATCGCTTCCCTCTTAATGAACACACATTTCACGCGCTTTCTCAAATTCAACAAACCCAACCCTCCCTTACATACGGGCAATGTACCTCCCTTCGCAACCAGTCACACCCTTAACCCCACAAGAATTTGAACATCTTTCTAAGAATACTTGTGATCGCCGTTCCTGTTAACGGCAACACTGCCGTTATTCCCAAACGTCGCTGCACCTGTTCTACCATCCTATTCGAATTGCTCACTCTTGCAGCACTCAGGTCAGCCTTATATATGACACCACAGATTTTCAGACTCCCAGTCTGACGTTGCACGACATCACATCCCTAGTCCAATCTCCCTGTCCATTCTCCCAGCCCCATTATCATTGACTTCTCCAGATTTACTTTCATCCCGGTAGCTCTCCCAGACACGTGTACAACTACCCCCAAAACCCCTAACCTTGTCTCCTCACACACCAGAATAGTTGTATCATCAACAGGCCAAGCCAGGCCAAGGCTTCCATACACCATACCCACCCCCCCATTCCATAGACAATTCTCCACCATCCTATAAAAAGGATCCTGAACACATGCAAACAATAATTGGGATATTGGACAACCCTGCCGAAGACCCCACTCCATGTTGACTCCTTCCCCCACACACCCATTGATTTGCACCCTTACTTTCGCTCCTGAGTACAACGTATCCACCCACCCCACAGTTTCTTCGCCAAACCCCTGTCAGAGAAGAATCTCCCACAAAGCCCCTCTTTCCACCCTGTCATAAGCCCCTTGCCAATCCAATGCCAACAATGCCCCTCTTCCTTCTTCCATGTCCTCCAGGAACCCCTTTATGATCCCGTGGCCCTCGACCATTGACCTACCAGGCAACCCAAACTGAGACTCAAACACCACCCTCCCCACAACACATTTAAGCCTATTCCCAAGGATTTTTGTGAACAGCTTATAATCAGCACAAAGCAAAGAAATGGCTCGGTAATCCCGAAGGGTACTCTGCTTTTTACCCTTCGGGACCAACACCACCATTGCCGTTGCCTGCGATTCTCCCATCTTACCTCCGTCTTTAATGGCATTCATTAACCTTACTAGGAAACCCCTTAGCAGACCCCAGTGTTGTACAGTGCTGCCTACACTGAATTCCTACAAATATATACTACTCACTTCTCATCCTACATTAAGACTACACATATTTTAAGGTAAGTAATGAATGTACTGTGGCAGTAAATAACAAAGAAGGGAAGTAACCCTAGAGAGGGTTTGATACCTGAAGCCCTTATGGAGGGGGATTCCCAACTCAATCTCCCTTTCTTGCCTTCTTCAATACACCAACAAGAGTCTTCAACAAAGGTGTGTAATGTTCATTTATCATTAAAGTTAGTGCTTTATATTTCTTTCTCATTGTTTTCAGTGTGTAAAACAATAATTATTCTTTAAAAAATGTTTTTTTTTAATATTTCTGGGTGTCTGGAATGGATTAAATGGATTTACATGATATATATATATATATATATATATATATATATATATATATATATATATATATATATATATATATATTGCATAGGGGAAATATTACTTCAGTTTTTGGCCAACCTTCTGGAACAGATTACAGCCGAAAACCGGGGGTCTCCTGAAATTTCAACAAATCAGCCATATCT